>NW_022589704.1:24804162-24921685 GCF_004348235.1 Phoca vitulina
AGAAAGAAAGAAGAAAGAAAGAAAGAAAGAAAGAAAGAAAGAAAGAAAGAAAGAAAGAAAAAGAGAAAGAAAGAAGAAAGAAAGAAAGAAAGAAAGAAAGAAAGAAAGAACAGAAAGAAAGAAATGGAAAGGTTTCCTGCAAGATATAGTTAGGAAAAATAGCAAATTGTTGAACATAGACAACATTTTTTGGGGGAGGGGGATGTATGAATGTCTGTAAATGGTGGAAATCTCTTAGGAATGGAATTTGGGAATATTTTATATCCTACATTTATACATTTTGTATGATGGAGAGAAATTACAGACGTAGAATTTTATATTGACATCTCACCCAGTATAAAGTTTTTAAAAAGGATTTCCTGAAATTGCAAAAGGCTAGTGACAAATCCTTAGAAAACTACTGGATGACCATGTGCCTAACATGTTTTTGAGGTTATTGATGCATCAGCCAAGAGAGTTGCAGTAGATCTTCTCTGGAGTCCTTCCAGTTCTGAGTAGCTGTAATTCTGAGAGATGGGAGAGATTTCAAACCTGCTGTATTGAAGAAGAAAGACTTAACTTACCCATGGAAATCCAACTACCATTAGGAGGTCAATTAAGATTTCACCTGATGACAGACTTATTTCAAAGCACAACTACAAATAGGGTGATGTATTTGAGTTCATCATTAAAAAATTATATACTTAGTCTTGTTATCTAATCAAGAAATGTTTTCTACATTGTAGGTCCAATGACCAAAGTGGATCTAGATTCTGTCCATCCTATGAAGTTTATCAAAAAGTCAATAAAATCTAATAAAGTGACACACACATGATAAAAATTGTATAACTAACAAGAATAGTAAATTTATAATAGGGAAACTAGAGAAAATAAATACACAGCGATTATTTCTAACTGGGTTTGCATAATTGTTTATTTTTGGTGGGCAACTATCATAACATATTAACCTTTAAATATGTTAACCTACTGCCTAACAGATACATGACTCTGAATTCATTTTCCCCAAGTAAGAACGGAAAAAACAAACAAACAAACAAACAAAACTTCTCTGATTATTTGAGAATCTATTTTCTCTGCTGGTTCAGGGGATCAGAACATGTTAACAAAGGCCCAGATTTTCAGAACAATTAGTGTTCTAAAGAGAGATTGAAAAGAAAAGTCCCTGACCACTTTTTTTTAGCTGACAATTGCATAGACTTCCATGCAAACTCTTACATCGATATGCATAAAATTTATTTACAAGGCTCATTGAAAAATAATTCATTGACAATATTTTCTCTGTACATTATATCCATTCATGAATCTGAATGTTGCAATTTGTGATGTGGAAATGTTCTGACAAACCAAGCACTAGTTATAATAAGATCAAATACTAAGACTTTACAGAAGTATTAATGATGTGAAAGGTTTTAGCTTTCTATATGAGAGAATGTTATTTAGCAAGCATGGAATGATATTTTTACTCTAGAGAGTTAATTAATAATTCATTCATGAATAATTATTAAAGGCAATTATTAAAATGTATATCTGACTTCACAAAGCATAATATTGAAATGCGTGCTTGTTTAATATGGTGATTTTTATTTGCAGGCCTGTTTCTTGTAGCCTCTACATCTCTTAGTACCTTTCTCTCCTTTTGACATCTCTTTCTCTCGGCATATATTTGTGTTCCAGTGAACACGTGTCTCATGAATCTGTGTTTACTAGGTTTTGTGTTACCTATAGGAAGGTATATAGGTAACTTCAGGTAACAGCTATTACCTGTAATGCAGGTAATAGCTGTTACCTGAAGTTATAGTCACCATAACATAACCTCTTTAGATAGAATTTAAAAAGTTATTTGCAATAAAAATGTATATTCTTTGTTTATGAATGAAAACACAGAATATAGACCTTTTGTTTAATTTAGATTTCCTTTATTCATTTTTGTAATAAGGTTTCAAGTGCTATCCTATACTTACTGCTCAGAAATGCCATTTTATATAGATGTACTACCTGAGTATAGATATGGCTCCATGCTCTAAAGTTAGCCCACAACAGATTGGCCCATTATTAAAGTTTTTCTTTGTTGTCAAGGTAATGCTTTTTTAAAAGAGCAAATGGTAAAAGAGTGGTGTCTTCTCAATTAATCCATTGGCACAGATCAAATTATTTGATTAGCTACTAGAAAACATGGTTCCAGTAAATAGGAGTAAACACAGATATCTTTTGATAGCTTAAAGAATTCTGAACTGATACCTCCTAAATTCCTATGAAGTTTTTTCTTCTCTCTCCAGATTTCGTGCTCCTTTATAATCTTTTTAGTTTCTCCAGCAGTTATTTACTTTCTAATCAATGCTACTAAAATATTATACAACTTTGATTATAGCACTAATCATAGCCCTAATCACACTGTGATGTGGTATTTATAATTATGTTCCCAAAAAAGGTGTGAATTCTTTCTTTTCTTTCTTTCTTTCCTTCTTTCTTCCTTCCTCTCTCTCTCTTTCTTTTTCTTTCTTTCTCTCTCTTTCTTTCTTTCTTTCTTTCTTTCTTTCTTTCTTTCTTTCTTTCTGTGAATTCTTAAAAGTCAGTCCAGGTCTTAAATAAACTTATGTAAGGGCCTAGTGCCATGTTTGCTATTTCACATAATAGTTGCATGTTGCTTGTTGCTGAACAAATGAATAATTGAACTCTCTTATACTGCTTCAGACAATGAAAAATCAATGTAGGGCAGGGATTCTTGATCAAAATTCAATATTCCTTATTTTATAAGTCACAGATGGGAATTCTCACTAATGTTCCTGAAATTCACAAAAGTAGATACTGAGATATAAGATTTTCATTTTGTTTTGTTTTGTTTTGGTAAGACAACACTGTAATAGAAATTACCCTATAATATTTGAGATGGCTCCTTGCAAATAGAAGTTCTACTCAGATTTGGAAAACTCTTTTGCAGTTCTGCTATTTATGTGCTTTGTATGTATTGCAAGATTTTATTTATGTGAAGGTTATCATAGTATCACAAAAAGTGCTATTGATTTTCTTTTGTTTTGTTTTTTTTTCTTAAGATTTTAAAGACTGGGATACCTGGGTGGCTCAGTCGTTTAAGCGTCTGCCTTCGGCTCGGGTCATGATCCCAGGGCCCTGGGATGGAGTCCCACACCTGGCTCCCTGCTTAGCAGGGAGTCTGCTTCTCCTACTCCCTCTGCCACATCCCCTGCTTGTGCTCGCTTGTTCTCTCTCTGTCAAGTAAATAAAATCTTTAAAAAAAAAAGATTTTAGGGGCGCTTGTGTGGCTCAGTCGTTAAATGTCTGCCTTCGGCTCAGGTCACGATCCCACGTGGGATCGAACCCCGCATCAGGCTCCCTGCTCTGCAGGAAGCTTGCTTCTCCCTCTCCCACTCCCCCTGCTTGTGTTCCCTCTCTCGCTGTGTCTGTCTCTGTCAAAAAAATAAAATCTTAAAAAAAAAGATTTTAAAGATTTATTTGAGAGAGAGAATGAGTGGGAGGAGGGGCAGAGGGAGAGGGAAAAGGAGACTCCTCCCTGAGCAGGGAGTCTGAGCCGCCCAGGTGCTGCTGTGCTAGTGATTTTTTTTTTTTAAGATTTTTTTTTTTTATTTATTCATTTGAGACAGAGAGAGAGAGGGTGCACAGGAGCAATGGGGAGAGGCAGAGGAAGAAGGAGAAGCAGACTCCCCGCTGAGCAGGGAGCCCGATGTGGGGCTGGATCCCAGGACCTGGAGATCATGACCTGAGCTGAAGGCAGACGCTTAACCATCTGAGCCACCCAGGCGCCCCTGTGCTAGTGATTTTGAATCACTCTATTAGTGCATATAGCTGATTGAAATTAGAATACTGCTCCAAAAGTAATTTGTTTTCTAAGTTTTTAGAAAAATTTCCTTCAATTCAGGAGTATATCTCATAATCCTATTTATTTAATAGAAATATCTCAATAAAGGGGATACAGCTAAGTTTTAAAAAATTGGCTGTAACAGTGGGAAAATATTATTTTAGTACAAAAATCCATTATTAAAAAATAAAGTAAAAAGACATAACATGTGCCCTTAAAAGCACAAAACATAGGGTGTGGGAGGAAAAAAAGTTGAGCTTTGGAATGGGATCAAACTTAGTTGCTATCAACTTAAAGTAGACTGTTATATATAATTTGTTATAGGTAAGCCTCATGGTAATCACAAAGTAAAAACCTATAGTAAATACACAGAAGATAATGAGAAGGAAATATAAATATACCATCAGAGAAAGTCATCAAACCACAAAGAAAGAGAACAAGAGAAGAAAGGAACAGAGAGGTACTAGAAAAACAACTTGTAGACAATTAACAAAAGAGCAGTAAAGGCATACTTATCAATAATTACTTGAAATGTGAATGGCTAAATTCACCAATCAAAAGATGTAGAGTGCCTGAATGGATAAAAACAAAAACAAAAACAAAAAGCAAGATCCATTTTTATGCTGCCTATAAGAGACACACTTTAGATGTAAGGACACATACGGATAGAAAGTGAAGGGATGGAAAAAGATATTCCATATAAATGGGAACCAAAATAAAACTGCAGTAACTATACTTATGTCAGACATAATAAACTTTATTTTTTATTTTTTAAAAGATTTTATTTATTTATTTGACAGAAAGAAAGAGACAGCGAGAGAGGGAACACAAGCATGGGGAGTGGAAAAGGGAGAAGTGGGCTTCCCACTGAGCAGGGAGCCCAACGCGGGGCTCGATCCCAGGATCCTGGGATCATGACCTGAGCCGAAGGCAGACATTTAAGGACTGAGCCACCCAGGCGCCCCAGACATAATAAACTTTAAGACAAAGACTGTAATTAGAGACAAAGAAGGATGTAACATAATAATAAAGAAGTCAATCCAATAAGAAGATATAACATTTGTAAATATTTAGGCACCCAACATAAGACAAACTAAATATATAAATAAAATATTAACAGACTTAGTGGTAGAAATAAACAGCAATGCAACAATAGTAGGGAACTTTAATACCCCACTTATATCAATGGATAGGTCATCTAGACAGAAAATCAGTAAGGATACATCAGCCTTAAACACCAGGTTAGACCAGATGGACTTAACAGGCACTTACAGAATTTTCATACAAAAGCGACAGAGTACACATTACTTTCAAGTGCACATGGAACATTTTACAAGATAGATCATATGTTAGGACACAAAACAAGTCTTAACAAATTTAAGAGGATTGGAATCCTATCGAACATCTTTTCCAACTACAATGGTTTGAAAAAAACTTGAAAATTCACAAGTAAACAACATGCTACTGAATAACCAATGGATCAAAGAAGAAATCAAAAGAGAAATAAAAAGAAATACCATGAGACAAAGAAAAATGAAAATGTAACATACCAAAATTTATGGGGTTCAGCAAAATCAGTTCCAAGAGGGAAGTTCATAGCAATAAATGCCTCCCTCAAAAAATGAGAAAAAAATCTCAAATAACCTAACTTTATACCTTAAGGAACTGTAAAAAGAAGAAATCAAACCCAAAGTTAGTAGAAGGAAGGAAATAACAAGGATTAGAGCAGAAACAAATGAAATGGAGACTAAAAGGACTGTAGAAAGATTGGTGAAACTAAGAGCTGATTCTTTGAAAAGGTAAACAAAATTGACAAATCTTTACCTACATTCAGCAAGAAAAAGAAAAGAAAAAGAACTAAGGCTCAAATAAATAAAATCAGAAATGAAAGAGGAGACCTTACAACTGATACCACAGATATACAAAGAATCATAAAAGACTACTACAAATAATATGCCAACAAATTGAGCAACCTTGAATAAATGGATAAATTCCTAGAAACATACAAACTTCAAAGACTAAATCATGAAGGAATGGGAAATCTGAAATGACCAATTACTAATAAGGAGATTGAATCAGTAATTTAAAAACTCCCTAAAAACAAAAGTCTAAAACTAAATGGCTTCACTGATGAAGTCCACCAAACATTTAAAGAAGAATTAATACCAATCCTTCTCAAACTCTTCCAAAAGATTGAAGAGGAGGGCACACTCCAAACTCATTTTATGAGGCCGATGTTACCCTAATACCAAAACCAGACAAGGATGCCACAAGAAAAGAAAATTATAGGGCAATATCCCTGATAAACATAGATGCAAACATCCTCAAAAAATATTAGCAAACCAAATTTGCCAATACTAATAACAGGATCATAGACCATGATCAAGTGAGATTTATTCCAGGAATGCAAAGATGGTTCAACATCTACAAATCAGTTGATATGGTACAGCACATTAACAAAATGAGGAATAAAAATCATATGATCATCTCAATAGATGCAGAAAAAGCATTTGACAACATTCAACATCCATTAATAATTAAAACTGTCAACAAAGTCAATATAGAGGGAATATACCTCAACAAAATAAAGGCTATATATGACAAGGCAACAGTTAACATCATACTCAATGGTGAAAAGCTGAAAGCTTTTCCTTTAAGATCAGGAATAAGACAGAAATGCCCACTCTCACCATGTTTATTCAACATAGTATTGTAATTCCTAGCCTGATCAATTAGGTAAGAAAAAGAAATAAAGTCATCCAAATTGGAAAGGAAGAAGTACAACTGTCTCTACTTTTAAATGATGTAATATTATATGTAGAAAACCCTGAAGACTCCATCAAAAAACTCTTAGACCTAATAAACAAATTCAGTAAAGTTGCAGGGTGCAAAATCGATCTTCAGAAATCTGTTGCATTTCTTAATATTAATAAAAGACTATCAGAGAAATTAAAAAAATAATTCCATTTACAGTTGTATCAAAAAGAAGAAAATACCTAGGAATAAATTTAACTAAGGAGGTGAAAGACCTGTGTATTGAAAATCATAAGATATTAATGAAAGAAATTGAATAAGCCACAAATAAATGGAAAGATACTAGATGTTAATGGATTGAAACAATTAGTATTAATGTCCTACGGCCCAAAGCAATATACTGATTCAATGCAATCCCTATGAAATTCCAAAGGTATTTTTCACAGAAATAGGGCAACAATCCTAAAATTTCTATAGAACCACAGAAGGCGCAGAATAGCCAAAACAATCTTGAGAAAAAAAAGAACAAAGCTGGAGGCATCACATTCCATGATTTCAAGCTATATTACAAAGTTATTGTAATGAAAACAGTATGGTACTGGCACAAAAACAGACACATAGATCAACAGAACAAAGTAGAGATCCCTGAAATAAACCCACATATATATTTTCAATTAATTTATGACAGGAGAGCCAAGAATATACAATGAAGAAAGGAAATTCTCTTTAATAAATGGTGCTGAGGAAATTGGACAGCAATATGCAAAAGAATGGAATTGGATCACTATCTTACACCATACAGAAAAATTAACTCAAAATGAATTAAAGACTTAAACATAAGACCTGAAACCATAAAACTCCTAGAAGAAAGCATAGATAGTAACTTCCTTGACATGTCTTGGTGATGATTTTTTTTTAATATGACACCAAAAGCAAAAGCAAAAATCAACAAGTGAGGCTACATAAAACTAAAAAGCTTATGTTCTACAGAGGAAACAATAAATGAAATGAAAAAACAACCTACTGAATAGGAAAAAATAATTGCAAATCATATATCTGATAAGGGACTAATATCTAAAATATACAAAGAACTCATACAACTCAATAGCAAAAAAAAAAAATTAAAAAATGGGCAGAATATCTGAATAGACATTTTTCTTAGAAGACTTACATAAGGCCAACAGACACGAAAAGATGCTTAACATCATTAATCATCAGGGAAGTGCAAGTCAAAACAACAGTGAGATATCACTTCAAACCAGTTAGAAGGGCTATTGTCAAAAAACAAAAATAAAAAGTATTAATAAGGCTGTGTAGGAAAGAGAAACCTCATGCACTATTGGTGCAAATGTATATAGGTGCAACCGTAATGGAAAACAATATGTTTGCTCAAAAAATAAAAAATATAAATACCATGAAATCTGGCAATTCCACTTCTAGATATTTATCCAAAGATAGCAAAAAGATAATTTGAAAAGATTTATGCATCACTATATTCATTGCAGTATTATTTATAATGCTCAAGATATGGAAACAACCTAAATGAATAGATAGTGAGTAAAACAAGTCAGATAGAGAAAAACAAATACCATATGATTGCTCTTATATGTGGAATCAAAAAAAAAAAAATCTAAGCTCACAGATAGAACTGATTGGTGATTTCAAGAGGCAGGGGTTGAGCAGGTGGGAAAAATGAATGAACTCTTTTTTTCTTTTTTTAATTTAAATTGAATAAAATTCTTTAAAAAGATTCAGAAATTAATATACAATCTATGTATAGATATATCTTCACTCAAAATATTCACAGTATAGTTCAATGAGGGAAAAAAAAGTCTACATTTTATTCCCCAATCTATGGAATACTAGATGGAAATAATTTTTTTAAGTTTTTATTTAAATTCCGATTAGTTAACATACAGTGTACTATTAGTTTCACGTATACAATATAGTGATTCAACACTTCCATACAAGGCCTGGTGCTCATCACAAGTGCACTCCTTAATCCCCATCATCTATTTCACCCACCCCCCTGCCCACCTCCCATCTGGTAACCATCAGTTTGTTCTCTGTAGTTAAGAGTCTGTTTCTTGGTTTGCCTCTCTCTCTTTTTTTCCCCCTTTGCTCATTTGTTTTGTTTCTTAAATTCCACAAGAGTGAAATTATGGTATTTGTCTTTCTCTGATTTATTTCACTTAGCATAATACTCTCTAGCTCCATCCACATCATTGCCAATAGCAAGATTTCATTCTTTTTTATGCCTGACTAATATTCATTGTATATATATCCACAACCCCCCCCCACATATTCTTTATCCGTTCATCAGTTGATGGATACTTGGGCTATTTCCAAAATTTGGCTATTGTAGATAATGCTGCTATAAACATTGAGGTGCATGTGTCCCCTTCTATTAGTATTTTTGTATTTTTTGGGTAAATACCCAGTAGTGCAATTGCTGGGTTGTAGGGTAGTTTTATTTTTAACTTTTTGAAGAACCTCCATACTGTTTTCCAGAGAGTCAGCACCAGTTTGCCTTCCCACCAACAGTGCAAGGGGATTCTCCTTTGTCCACATCCTCACCAATGGAATAATTGTTTTAATTAAAATTTTAGAAATTCCATTACAATCATACAGGTAACCCCAAAATGAGTGGTGGAAGAGACAGGAAGGAGAAGGAAACAATGTGGAGAAAGAGAAGCAAGATGATGGGTACTGAGACATGTCCTAGAAAAATCAGATTTCAAGGAGAACAGTGGGCTCTTACTGAATATGAGTTGGTCTAAGTCATAGATAATCTTAGAAGTCTTAATGTTTCTCAAAGGAATTATAACCAACAATTCACCCAGATAAGTCATTTGACTTTCATGGACGTTTATAAATGTAAAGTTAAACAGGTTTTTATAAGGCTATTTTTAGAAGAAACTACTAAAGAGAGCTTAAAATTTTGAAGGAAACAGACTTACTAAATATATTAATATAATTCATATTTTATAATACTTCTAGAAAAATACAATAAGTGCATTGAGAATATAAAACTGCTTGTTAAATACATATCGGAGCTGAGGTTTTTGTTTTTGTCCAATGTTGTATTTTAAGCAATATTTAATTTTTTTTTAATTTTTGCACTATTTTACCTAACTGAGTTCAACATTTATTGGAAATTTTCTTATGTGTCAGGCAATTTGCTAGGTACTAGGGTTACTAAAATAACAAATTGGCCTCCACAGTCTAATAAATCAGATTTGGAGTGTTAGAGAAAAAATGTAAACAGACCACAAATGCTCCTAGCTGATAAAATGCTGTAATAAAGATGCAGTGATTATTATAGGATAACAACCGGGAAGGCTGGAGATACTATGTTAGATGAGGTTACATTTAAGCCAAGTCTTACAGGGTGAACAGGCATGCCCTAGAGCAGGAGGAAGGTAGGTTAATCAGACACAGGGAGAAGACAGTGATTGAATATAGGAGGAGCTATCATATTGCTGTAATATACCAACATGCTGGCTACTGTTGTAAGCTCACATATGTGTGGCTTCGGGCAATCTGGCTTCAAAGTCTGGACTCTTAACCACATTTTATACTGCTTTTCATAATAACATAACATGTTCTGGTATGATTGAAGCCATTCAATGTGATTGTATCAAAAGGTTCATGTAATGGAATGATTAAAAATCAAATAATACGTTATATGTTAAAAAAAGAAGAAGATAGTAGAAAGGGAAAAATGAAGGGGGGGAAATCGGAGGGGGAGATGAACCATGAGAGACTATGGACTCTGTGAAACAAACTGAGGGTTCTAGAGGGGAGGGGGGTGGGAGGATGGGTTAACCTGGTGATGGGTATTAAGGAGGGCACGTACTGCATGGAGCACTGGGTGTTATATGCAAACAATGAATCATGGAACACTACATCAAAAACTAATGATGTAATGTATGGTGATTAACATAATATAATAAAATAAGTAAATAAATAAATAAGAAATCAAATGAAAAATTGTTGAGAGACAATTCTAAAGGGGCTTATCCGCTGTATTAGGGATATTTAGACTTTATCTTAGAGTAAATGGTAAGTCATCAAACTTTTTTTTTTTTTTGTAGGGAGTAACATAATGTTGTTTATAGTTTAGAAAAAAGATCATGACAAAGATACTTTTTAGGAGGCTGTTGCAATAGACCTTATGAGAGGTGAGCAAAGTTGGGACTTAGACATTTTAAAAATGATGAACTTGAGGCTTTATTTCAGAAATTTGAAAAATTGAGGCAGAAAAAAATTGAGAAATATAGTGAAAAGGCATGGAGAATGACGCCAAATAATTTTTAAAGCATTTATTAATTCAGTCATTCAATATATTTTAAAATATGCAATGTAGATTATCAGGCACCAACCATGGAATAAAGAAAATAAAAAGAATAAATTAGGGTTTCTTTCACCAAAACACAACCCAATAGCTGAGCTACAGACCATATAGTATAAATTTAAAGATAGAAATGATCATCTATGAATGTTATTTATTGTTTTTAAAAGATAATTCTGTATTTTTTTGCACTCACACTAACACATGGCTCGTCTCCACTGTGGCATCTAGTTTACAGATTCATATAAACCATTTATGTTTCACTTCAAAGGATCAGTCATCTTAGACAAATTTTGTTGGCTAACCGTAAAACTCTTTAGCAATATATAAGGGATACAAGCATGATCTGAGTTCACAAAACTTGAAGAGAGAAGCATAGTTAGAGGTCAGCAGAATTTCATTAATTTCCTAATTCTTATTGCTTCAACTGTAAATTTTCTGGGAGATTAAGAGTAACTTCTTTTCTGGATACCCTTTATTTTCCTCTCTAGCTTAATTTTCCACCGCTCTTCAGGACAGACCCCCAACACCGTAAGAAGGCATTTCACGCTCTTCTAAACATACAAGGTTCTTTCCTATCTAAAAAAGGTCTGACCTAAAATCTGCAAGGATGGGCATTAATCAGAGGAGGAGCTACTACCCAGGAAAGACCTCTATATATCCATATAGTCCTAGATTTCATAGTAAGATCTCATAACTGTAAAAAGTTATATGGATCTCATTTCATTTTTAAGTGGATGCTATGATTGTAAGTGATGCTTTTCTTTGAAAGGAAAAGCAAAGAGTGCTAGTGATCTCTAGAGCAAAGCAGTTGAATCCCTCAGTGTTGGGATTATTATGGGATGGAATGAGCATGTGTAATGCAAAAGCTGGAAAACAGGATTCTAATATGAACATTTATTATATTATGAGGGTTTAAATTGCCCCACAAAGATTCAACCTAATAGCTGATTTCATTAAAAAATGTGCTTTATAAGAATACACATATACATATAAAATGGCATTCCATGTGATTTTTTAAAATTATGTTTAAGGTCTTACCGTTTCTGATGTCATGCTATTTTTATAAGTTTATAAACTTTCTTTTAAAATTATATATTACTATTTTCTGCATTAATTTTATCCTTATTTTATCACTTAAATCCTGGATGATGTGTTTGCTTATGTAATTGTAAATTTTGCCCTGTGTAGATCTATGTATTTGCAGAAATGTTCAATTCTTGCAAATGATTATAAGACGATTTCACTGGAAAAAATATGAGTTTCTGGCCCATTTGCCAATTCTCTGCCTGGATTGTTGCTTTTATATAACTGAGCCAAAACCCTTAAGGAATATAGTGTATAGCAGATACAGTGATTTAACATTAACTATACTGTTTCATTCTTTGTCCACATTGGACAAAATTAATAAGCATCTGAAAAAAATTTACAAACTGACTTGCCATTTTATACATTTTATATTCTGTGACATTTCAGAATACTTGTATACTTCAAATTACATTAGAATTACAGAACACTTAAAAAGCAAAATAAGAATCCCAGGTAATTTAGGTCAATGTGTTTGTTGTCATAGATCTGTTGGTATATTTTAAAACTTATATTTGCTTTTATTAGCAAGTAATTAAAGATTTTTGTAGGAAAACAAGCTTAGAAAATTTTAAAAATGATGTGATTAGTATTAGTCACAGAATCAACAAATTCTATTTTGCTGGCTCACTTTTTAAATGTCTATAAACATCTGCATTTTCTCCTTCATTCATATAATTCAGACTTGATCATAGGACTAAGAATTTAAACCCTTTAAGTTTCAGATGTGATCAGAGCAATGTTTGTATTATCAGAGGACTTTGCTTTGATTGTCCCAGTCTCACAGGCTCTCTGAAGGCCTATCCTCATACTTCTACAGTAACACAATAATATGGTAGAGCTCTGACCAAACAATTTAGGAATCTTTAGGCATGACTTCCTGAGTTTCTCACGCTAGATTCTATAAAATGTTTGCTGAGGTAGGCATTGCCTAGGTGTCCTTAGACAGGAATAAGCTAGTCATGATCATAAAACAGAAAGAAGTCCAAAGAATAGTAAACAAAAAACATAATAGGAGATGTGATCAAAGTGGAGGCCAGGGGAAGATCATGTAATACTTTTTATAGATCACAATAAAAGTTTTCATTTATTCTAATTACAAGAGGAAGCAACTGTATGACTTTAAATGGGCATACTTTTATTTATTTTACATTTCACAAATAGGAGATTCTACTTAACTCCAAGAGAGCATATCAGTGGGGATGGAAATAATGTAGCCATTTTGTAATCTATTTTTGGAGTTAGAATTGGCAAGACTTGTAGTTGGATTGGGTTACAAATAGGAATGACTTCTTGCTCTTTGGTCTGAGTTGTAGATGGATGATGGTAAGATTAACTCTATGGGGAAGACTGATGGAGAACTATGTTGGGGGGCTATGGTTAGTTGTGCCTAATAGACACCAAATTAGATGCTCTTTGTTCTTGGAGGTTCCCTTTTTAAACTAAATCACAAAATCTAATGTTGTGATTTGGTTTAGCATAATGCTTTCTGGTCCCAACATTGCATATAATTATGTTATGACTTACCAAAGCAAAATTATGTTTTCCTGTGAAGCAGATAAAATTATTATCAACCTATTTTACCTTTGCAAAGGATCATCATCTAAATATTTTAAATAGAATACCCCCTTTCTTGTCAAGATAATCCAAGAAAGAAATTGGATGATAAGTGAGGAGATACCATTCCATGCTAAATTAGGAAAACCCAAATATGTTATACTCTTTAGAGCTGTTTAATTTTATGGTCAGAATAGATTTTTCCAAGTCTCCTGAGCAATAATAGATAAATATTTTCAATGTATATATTTTACTTAGGTTCTAGTTATAAAAATATTGAAAGGTCTTGAGACTTTTTAGTGGACAGCATAGGATGAAGCAAACAGGATACCCCTAATAAAGCTTTTAAATTCCTTCCACGATGGACTGTCATTAGGACAATTCTCATCGGTCTTTATCACTTTACATCAAGACAGAGATACAAAGGGATTTGTCATGTGTGCAATTCTTCCTTCCCAAGTCTTTTGATATATAAATATAGAACATTAAAATGGCTATTCTATATTCAAAATAATAACTGTCCAATGACTGCTTAGGGGAAAGTGAATCCAATTAAATACATGAAATATGAGTTCAAAAATAGTATGTATGTGCCCAATTATCACTTCCAACAAAACATCCCACACAAAATTCATGTTTTTAAAATCAGAGATAAGATATTTTGCTACCTTGCACTTTCTGTTAATATTACCACATTTTCCTATTCAGGATCAAATTATGAGTAAAATTAGATTTTTTTTCAATTTTCTTGTTTGTCATATTTTGTAACATTTCACATTTACCTTTTTCTGTCTATTGTATTTATTATTATAGCGTAAGGCACTGAAATATAAATATGGAAATACTACCTGGGTTTTCTAAATGGTTACTTTGATTCTAATACTGTTCCTCTTTAACTTAAACCTATTTCACAATATGTAACTTCCTCAAGTGCTTTTCTTTAACAAATATATACTGAGTACATCTATCTTTAAGGTACTATTCTGAATACTTAGAGAGACAGATACAAATTTGTGCCTTTCATTAATATAAGTGAAAAAGCCTTTTGCTGAGTCTGTTTCTGTTTACCTCCCTCCACACACCCCCACCCCCATGTCTCTCTTTCTCTCCTTCTCTTGTCCCTCTTTGTCTTTAACTTTCTCTCTCTTACAACCTATACTTTAACTTTCCTAGTTTGATATTTAGCTAATCAGGACTTAATACTGTGACATAGAATTGGGAGCAAAGAAGAAGCATTAACAATACAATGATTACAAGAATAAACATAAGAAGTATTGGATAGAGAGAAATTAAAATAATATCAATATGTTAAAAATAAGTGAAATTGTTGGATAAATACAATTATGTATCTGTAAAGATAGGAGTTAACTAGTCCAGGATGAATTCTCTTTGATAATGATCTTAATATTTTGCTTCGGTGCTTATTTTTATGTTTTGGTTTGATACTCGTGTTTAAACACTTCAACTTGATATTTTAATTCATGGTTCTTTTTTTTTTTTTCAAGATTTTATTTATTTATTTGAGATAGAAAGAACAAGAGAGAGAGCACAAGCAGGGGGCAGAGGGAGAGGGAGAAGCAGGCTCTCCACTGAGCAGAGAACAGATGTGGGACTCAATCCCAGGACCCTGGGATCATGACCTGAGCTGAAGGCAGATGCTTAACTGACTGAGCCACCTAAGCACCCCTAAATTGTGGGTCTTTCATTAGCTATTGCCCAAAAGTCCAAAATTATAATTCCTGGAAATTAAAACTTTATAACAAACTTACCAAAATAAAATTCTACAAGAAGTAAAACATAAAAAGTATTTTTGAACTTTCCCATTTATATTATCTCCCAAAAAATCCTAAACAAAGACATACTGTCCTCTAAATGTATATATGTTTGTAACTGTTTTTTAAGAGTTTGAATGGAAAAGAATTCTGATCAAATCAGTATATCTAAATTTTATCTAGGGATTTACATATATCCAGCGTTGTGCGTGATTTTGATGTAATCAAAATGGCAGCCTGAGATGATGGTGGCCTGGCCCCAGTGGCGCTGCCCTGCATGCTGGCCCTGTGGAAGCTGATCCACTGGGACCCTGGCACAGCATCAGCCACAAGCTGACCCTCCTGGGGTTGGTGTGCTACCTGTGCGTGGGCCACAGTTTCAGCAGCCTCGTGCTCAGCCCCGTGGGTGCCCGGCATATGTCCCCCACAGATAGGCAGCTGGTGACACCATCAGAGGTTCCTGTCGGGGACTGCTTCTGTGCCAGAGCAGAAAACATGCCATTTGGGAAGACGTCAGAGAGCCTATTGCAGCTGCTGACCCACTAGGTGGCTGCCAGCCCTGTGAGCTGCGCCTGGCTCTTTGAACTGTTCCCTATGGAGGTTTTTGTTGCCACCTTCTGCACCTTGGGATCTTACTGTCATTTTGCTGCAGAAGTTTATGTGGGGCAAGGACTTGCTGGATCTGAACCACCAGCCTCTAGACAAGTACATGGCCTGTAGCAGCCTGGAGTGGGTGCTCCAGGCAGAGAAGGAGCTCCTGGTCAGTGTCTAGGAGAGGCCCCAGGAGGAGGAAAATGATCCTTTTGATGTGAATTCAGGACAGGAGTTTGTAAAGTCCCACAGGCCCATGGGTAGCACCTGGCTG
Source organism: Phoca vitulina (assembly GCF_004348235.1). Taxonomy (NCBI): domain Eukaryota; kingdom Metazoa; phylum Chordata; class Mammalia; order Carnivora; family Phocidae; genus Phoca; species Phoca vitulina. The sequence continues at coordinate 24,820,383 of NW_022589704.1, forward strand.
CCTATAGACAGTGATAACAGTCATAAGGCTGAACATCAAGGGTCTGATGCCAAAGACCAAGAACACTGCAACAGTCTACAAGAGGACAGAGGCAGGGAAAGGTGGCCAAGGTTGGCATCAACAGAGGTTTGGAAGAGAATCAAGAAATGACAAAGATACTGAATGGGCAGACATGTTTTTTGAGGCTGGGTGTTGAGGAAATCTCAAGACGGCAGCAGGACTTGTGAAAACTCTTAACAGGCCTGGCGGGCTTGGCCCCTTGCCGCTACTAGCAGGGGATGCTCACTGGGTTCTCTCCCAGTGCTTCTGAGGTGCCTCACAGCCCTGACAAGGGGGCAGGGGGTCAAGAAGAAGGAAAACCAAAAAAAGAAAAAGATAACTAAAATGTTTGGTTCTATCCATTTCTCCAGTAAATGTTCAGAAGTCTAGGAATTTGTGAGATCTCCATAGGTTCAGATATTGAGTCAGAGTCAGAATGTTGCTTCCTGTTTTGTTTCATGCTCAAGTGCTTTATATTATCTTACTCATACTTTGCTATTTTTAGGTTTTACCATATGAAATTGCCTTTTTTTTTGTAAAGGTAAAATAATGATCAAATATCCACAGTTTTATACAGTTCAATTTCAAATTCTTTGAGGAAAGTATCTGTACTACACATCTACAAGGTTTCTTCACCCATTCTAAAAGTTCCTGTTGTTTTATTTTTTCCTGTATGGCACAGAAATAGACAATAAAACACCATTAATATGTGATTAAAAAGATAAGAGTTTCGAGTGTACAGTGTTCTTCTCAGGAATTACTCTAATTAGTTTTACTTATGAACATTTTCTGTAGATGTGTGAATAGGATTCTATGGGAAATAACTTTTTCTGATCTATGACACCAAAAGAAAATGCCATCACCCCTTAAAGAAAAACATTAAGGGCAAAGTAATATTTTTAACTGAATTAAAAACATAGTGTGAAAACTGTTTTTATTTTCTGCTAATAAGAAACAGACTTTGTAGTATTAATTTGGCCTTAAAAAACTATTCATTGTGATTTTTGTCATCATGTAATTATTGTTAAATTGTAAAAGTATTGTTTTTATCCCATTAGCAAATAAACGTGGGGCATATTAAAAGTCAACATGGAAAACTTTGGAGTTCTCCCTTAAAATGAACACTTTCTAGATCTCATGATTGTTCTACATGTCATGCAACCAGATTGTAAATGAGGTTTTAAAGAGATGTACAGCCCTTCTTTTTATTAGTGTCTTTGAATATTTCAATAACAGTGAGGTCAATTAAAATTTTATTGAATAATTACATTTTATATTGACTCAGACACAAACAACTAAGTAATTTAAAATGGTAAAGGTAGAAATATAAAAAGAATTGCCCTTTTTATACCATGACATTATCTATTTATGCCTTAAATTAAAAAAAATCCTTTGTTGGCTTTGAGAGTAATCAAAAATTTAATATGATCATTCTATTACTTCATTAGTCAGCATTACAGATCCTCTGTTCTAGTTTATTGGTTTCCTTATTGTTTACTGATCATATACACTTATTCCACCATCTGAGTTGTTCGGTTTAGTTGTTTTTTCCTTGTGTCTCCAAGCCTCAAACCCCACCTCTTCTAGAATAATAAGATTCCTTTGTTTTTTATAACTATTTTAATTCTTTTTTTTTTAAGATTTTTTTTTTTTTTTTAAATTTTAGAGAGAGAGAATGTGAGAGCAGGGGTGGGGGCAAAAGGAGAGGGAGAGAGAACCCTCAAGCAGACACCCCGCTGAGCACGGAGCCTGATGCAGGGCTCCATACCATGACCCTGAGATCAAGACCTGAGCCAAAATAAAGAGTTGGCCATTTAACCAACTGAACCACCCAGGCGCCCCTTATAACTATTTTAATTCTTAAAGATAACCCAAGACCTAATTTTTTTAACCACTTCAGTTTCCTCTCAGAACTCAAATCACTTCTGTCTATTTGTCTCTTTAGTCCTTAGAAATAACAGTGATTCCTAGCTAGCCACATCACGTGGATACACTGTGTTATCAGTGAGATAGAATGATCACTGCATATAACAGATTGACAGAGAATCAATGTATATCTTCTATAGAACTTAGCATAAAGCCAAACATCTAAGTACTTCACTGTTAGTCTCTAGCTAATATCAGTAGACTCTTTTTTATAATGGTGGTGGTGGTGATATTTGAATTGTTTTTGCATTTTATCAATATTGCCTTTGTTTTTTCCCTAATTCTTTTTGAGATACTATTTCCTTTTATCTTGAAAAGAAACAGCATTAAGAAATAATTTATCTTTATACCACATTATTTTTAGTGGCTATTTATCATAGAACCTAACTTTCTGCTAGTGTTGACATATTCATAAATATTCCTATTTTGCTTAAGATTTTTGTAATTTGGAAAGTCATCTGTTAGTTACATAGCACCAAGTACTTCTATGGAAAAAATAGAAATTTACAATATTTACTGTCAATAAACTTTAATTGTGCCAGCAAGGGGGCAGAAATGCAGAAAATTACAGACTTTTAAATGTGTGAATCCCTTGCAAGTTAGAAGGCCTAGGTAATTATTTATCTTAGATGGGTAGTGCACAATAAAACCCAGGGACAATGATAATTGAGGTGACTTCATTTTACTTCAACTCTGTTATCACATAAAAGGAGCAATCTGTTTTTAATCTAAAATTTGACATGAATAAACTTGTTTTATGAGTTTCTTGGTCCTTGCTAAAACGAAGAAAGCAGAAATTTCAGAGAGTTAGGTTTATAATAATCTTTTGAAGACCTTGTAGCTAGAAATTAATCAGAATAATGTTGAACTATTAGAAAATAATTGTAGTAATTAAAAAGCACAAATCGAGTCAAATTGCAAAGAGTAAAAGACAATATCTTCTTTTTTTTTCTATGTCCAACATCATACATTCATGGAATCCTTTCCTTATTATTCATGAAAGCTTGTGACTTATAATAGAAATTGGCTGATGGCTTTTCTCACACAGTCTTCCAGAATCAAATTTGATTTTTGATAAGTGATAAATATTTAGGATGAATGCCAAGCGACCTCTTATAAAAAGGTAGTTATATTTTTGTGCAATTATAGAAACTTACGAGAGAAGTGTAATGATCTCAACAACAACTTCATTTTGTCTTACCATTTACATTGTAAGTTTGAAATGGATTACTAGTTTGTGATTCATCTACACAAATAGGGCAAGAAATTGATATAAACATGTTTTGCATGTCTTATGCATTATTTTAACCATTTCTGCTTATTGCACAGTGAAGAAGTGAGTCTTACAGAACTGATCATGTCTAGGTATGTAAACTGCTAATTGCATGTGTCATTTGCATCACTTTGCCTTCAACTTTTACATTCAGTGTGAGATCCTGAGCAATTCAATTCACAAACCGAGTCACTACTCCCTATTCCTATCATAAAACCAAGAGAATATTTTCCTAGAAAGTCAGAATTGTGTATTTTTTATTTAAATTCAATTAGCCAAGGTATAGTACATCATTTGTATTTTTTTTTAACAAAGGAAGACATAGCTTTATAACTTTAAAGTGAATTTAAAATTCACTTTGGGAAATTTTAATACTGAACTTAATCACACATAGCATGATTTTTTTAAATAGACATTTACCTGGGTAATTTTGTCATCCAAGCTTATAAAATGAATAGGTGTATTGAACTATTAATGAAACCCAACCTAAAAAAATAGTGAATCCAAATATATTTGTAATTTGGCAAAGGTTAGATAACGCATGTGAACCAGACAGGGAGATGATGATTGAGTTATAGCTCTTAAATTCCATCACTGTATATTTGTGAACTATGCCTATCAAAAGACCTTGTCTAAAGCAAGAGATTTCAAGGGAATGTACAAAAAACTGGGTAACAGCAGTGGTTGTTCATTTAGATTTCAATGCTTGCTGAATAACTCAATGAACTTACAGTTTTTATTATTAAAATTAAATTAATTTTAGCACTACTTCTGTAGGGAGGTGGAAGGCAACATTATCATTGCATTGAAAGATACATTGTCTGTTTGTAATGGGAGAATCCTATAACATACCAGACTGTAATAGAAAGTATATTTCTATGTTCTCTCTAATACCGATCTCAGAATTTTATTCTCATATACAACTAGGTTTTTGTTATAGCTAACAAAAAAAATGCTAACTAAGTTTCTTATGGCTGGTAGGAAAAAAATGCCCCTTTGAGAACTATGATGTTGTTAACCCTCCATGCCCAGTTTTGGCTAGTTGTGTTTCTTATTTAACACAGTGGAGAATCTTGGTAAGTTAGCACAAAATGATCTAAGCTAAATTCTGTGAAGGATTTTATTTTGATTAGTCTCTAAAGCTTTGTTTTGGCTTTCAACTTCATAAGTTCTGGATTGCACATTTAGGAAAGTAGATTTATTGAATATACTTTTATATGCTAACAGCACTGGAGAATCAAAACAACCTTGGGTTATGCAATTAGTCATGATACCAAAATAGCAAGTGACTACTAGTCTGTTCCCTGAATTGACTTATTGCTTTACCTTGCTGTGGGCATCAGCCAACTATCTTCATTCCCCATTCCTCTTTCGGTTTCTATATGACTATGTGTTCTGTCCCCTTTTCCTTCTCCCTCTCTTTCCCCTCTCTTTCCCCTGCCCCCTTCCGCCTTATTCCCCTAATAACAATATAGATGTGTGTAACCTAACTGCAGTTATGTTTACAGGTGGGTATATGTATGTGTTACATCAAGAAACACATGCATACCTTCAAATTACAGAAGTAATTACAGCACACTTACACTGATCATGCTCTCCATTCATTGCATCTTCTTAGATCCTAGAGGTACTCAACATTTTCCATAGACAGATGACAGGGGATTTATTGTCATGAGTTTCTTACCCATGTATGTTAATCCTACAGTAATAAATACATGCATTTCCCTATAGTGAAGGGTGTAGAAACTTCAAATTCCTTCCCTTTAGATAATTATTTTGCCCCCTGAGATGCTTATCATAATATGTAAAACATTAACCTTTCATCTCACATTTACCTTCATAGTAGACTTTACCCAAATGAAACAGTTTCAGGTAAATTAATTGTATTAAAATTTGGCAACTTATGTATTTGAAAAAATGTTTTAATTTACTTCTCAGAAGATGTTGAGGCTTATAAAATTGCCATTTGTTTTTATTCCATGTTGGCTTTTCTGTTATTCCTTTTACTCTTTATTTTTATGTTTTGATTAAAATTCAGAAACTATCCTAAAGAAAAACTGGAAGAGAAAAAAAATTAAGTTTCAAGTTATTCTAGCAACAGGCTATGTCATATAAAATGTATTATAGCAGCTGCTCTTCGAGTCTGCTATGAGAATGTTTTAGGGTGAGAGGCTTTTTTTAGGAGCAGAAATTCAGTATATATGCGCAGATTTAAAGGGTTCTTTATAGCAACACTTCCCAGACTTTTAGGTTTAATGGACTAGCAATTTCTTTTTCTTTTAATTGGAGGGACTGGAGTAAGGGTGCCAACTTTTTATTTTGTCAAGGAAGAATGCTAAAAATATCAGTTGGCAAGTACTATTAGAGAAAGAATATTTCACATACATACACACACACACGCAAGAGTGAAAAGAACATAAACTCAGAATAAAATACAGGCTTTTCCATGTAATGACACCTGGCAACTATATATCAGTATATTTTTTTTTAAAGATTTTTTTATTTATTTGACAGAGAGAGAAAGCGAGAGAGGGAACACAAGCAGAGGGAGTGGGAGAGGGAGAAGCAGGCTTCCCGCGGAGCAGGGAGCCCAATGCAGGGCTCGATCCCAGGACCCTGGGATCATGACCTGAGCCGAAGGCAGATGCTTAACGACTGAGCCACCCAGGTGCCCCTATATCATATAAATATAGGTGTTTTAAAAATTTGAATGCTGAAATGTTGTAACCTAAGATTACATTATACATAATATCTTCATTAAACAGTTTTGGTTACTCTGAAATCTAAATTGGTTGACAGTGCAACACCAAGTAGTGCTCTTAAATTGTTTCTTCCTCTACTTTGTTTTCCATCACATTGTTGAGAATCTAGTTTTACATGTTAATGAAAATAGAAACAGTTCTATTAATAATAGTTATGTTAAATTTAAATATTTCGGGAAAAATGAGCTATGCCATGGAAATATGGCCTTCATGTCTCCAGGAATCTGCTTTCTTTCCTTCAGACTAGGAAGAAATTGCAAGACTAGCTAGAGCTCAGAAAAATAACACAATGAAAAGCCTTTCCTAAACTACACAGGTCTGGACTCTCACTGCCTAAAAGAAATCAGGCACTTTGGAAAACTGCTTAGCAGTTGCTACTAGTGGTAAAATATGCCTATCATGTATTAATATCTATAATTATATCTATATTTATATCCATATCTGTATTATGTCTACCAAAGGACAAGTTCAAGAATGTTCATTGCAGCATTATTTGGTAACAACTTAAATTTCAATCACTGGAAATATGGAGTAATTCATTTTGGTATAGACACATCATGGAATACCATATAGCAAATAAAAGTGAATGAATTACTGTTTTCAATGTAACATGATTGAATCTCATAAAGATAATGTTGAATGAAAGAGAACAAAGCATTCATACTCTATCATTCATTTATATGATTTTATTTATTCAAAGTAAAATTAATCTGTGCTTCTAGAAGTCAGGATGTTGATTGCCTTTTGAAAGGTGAGATTATAGTGATTACAAAAGGATACAAAGGAAAGTAGGCGCTGACAGTGTTTTATATCTTAACTAGGTGGTGACTAAACAAGAGATTTACCTTGTGAAAATTTGTGAAGTTTATATTTATATTCTTTCACTATCTATGTATATTTCAATGGAATATTTATTTAAAATTTTAGATGCACAAAATACACAGAAGATAATATTAGTATATTAGCTGAATGGTTATTTTTCCTACCTAATGAATCAGGGCTTCTAACTGTAGACTCCTTGATTTTGTAGATAATAAAACTATTCTGACAATCATCTCTACATTTCCTCGCTGAGAATGGATTTTCAGTTTCATAAAATCTAGGTCTAAGGCTGATTTTTTGTTGTTCTTGATAATTTGTATTCTCAAGCTACAAATTGAAAAAATTCAAAAAACCATAACATTGTTTCTTTGGTGGAGAAGATCTACCTTTTTTCTGCAGAGGCGTAAGTACTGAATGGTATATTGTTAAGAATAAGAAAACAATGAATTAAAACCTCCCTCTCAAACACACAGAACAAAACTCATAGAGGAAGATGACTCCTTTTTGAGTAATTGTAACTAATGGATTATGTATTATTGAGTGTTTGTTGTCTTCCTTTATGAGCATGTTGACCAATTGAGATAAAATAAAAATAACGGGATTAGTGACTATCATTCAGCACAAACAGTGTAAAGTTCTAAATAGAAAAAAAACAAAAACAAAAACATGTTTTTGATAGTTACAGGGGAGTTTTTGATTGTGTGCTTGGGGATGGGGTAAGGAGAATGATTTGGCAGTACTTCTTTTTTTTTTTTTAATTTTTTTTTTTTTACTATTATGTTATGTTAATCACCATACATTACATCATCAGTTTTTGATGTAGTGTTCCATGATTCATTGTTTGTGTATAACACCCAGGGCTCCATGCAAAACATGCCCTCCCTAATACCCATCACCAGGCTAACCCATCCCCCCACACCCCTCCCCTCCAGAACCCTCAGTTTGTTTCTCAGAGTCCATCATCTCCCATGATTTGGCAGTACTTCTGCTCCTGAGTCAATGACTAATTTTGCATAAAGGCGCAGTTTTGGCTGTTGCCTCCCTGTAACTGAGAAGTCTATTTTTGTTTTCCTTTGTTTGTTTGTTTGTTTTTGTTTTCATAAGAAAGAGGCTAATGACCTCTAGACCTGAGTAATCAAGAACTAATGATTTTACCTAACAGAGTAGCGATCAGAATCTGCCAGAGGTCACCAGTAGATTATGAACAGCCATGAGAGTTGACATTTTTAATTTTAATGTAAGTGGTACAAGCAGATCTAAGAGGTTTTTTGGAATCATGACCGAGGTTTTTACCTTAGTTCTAAGCCTTGACCTAAAATGGAAAGAGAATAGACTCCCAATTAAAACAAATGCAATGTAAACTTCCCACTTGAACCTGTCAACTTATTGATGGAGTATAGGTAAGTGAAGGAAGAAAAAAAAAGAGCAAGACCTGTGGTGGCTCAGTTTCTTTCACACAGTTATAGGAGGACCTAATTTGCATTTGCAGCCCCAAATCATATATGCATTCAGAAGCTTTGTGGAGTCTCAGAAGCTGGCCTACTTAAAACTATCCTTTATATCACCCTCAAAAATAAAACCTGTCTCTTCAAACAGAGAAAAGGATGACAGTGGAAGGAAAGCACAAAGGAACAGTACTAGACCCAATAGTCAGTGGTGGTGACAAGACCATGAGGCCAACAACAGCAGTTACATTAAGAACTTAGGAAGTTGGGACAGGATGCCAGCAATGGCAGGGGATATTGGTCTTCTTATTTTTTATTTATTTATTTTTATTTTATGAAGCAGATATCTAAATTCTAGCCACCAGTAGCAGCCCCAGAGAAGGGAATCATGCAATTCACTTTCTCTTTGGACAGTATTGAGCTAAGAAAAGCTTAATCTCTTGCAGCAAATGGTAGGATCCCAAAGGAGAAAGAGCGAAACATTTTTGTTGTTGTTTTCATTTATTTAGATAAACTAAATAAATGTAGGCTATCAGAAAATAAAATAAATAAAAGCTTTGTTCATTGAAGAAGAGACAGAATGCTTAGTGATGGCAAAGACAGAGTGTTGGCTGTTGTACTGTGCACTTCAGTGGGTGAAGATCATTGTTGCTGAAACTGCTCCTCAAATGTAATGTCAAGGATTATATGTAGGGTAGTGATTTCCAGTTTAAGGATAGTGTCAGTATAGATTCAGGATAATATCTATCATCTTCCCTATATGAAAATGTATAATACTGTCCCTGAGTCATTAAGAGAAAGTTTAAATATATCCCTCACTGTTCCTTTAGTGAAGTCAGAGTTTTTTTTCCATGGCTTGAGCAGGGGGTGATGTATGGAAGATAATGGTTTTGGATGATTAATCTGAGTAATCAGTAAATTAAAATGTGAAGATATTGGAGGTATTGAAGACTCCAAAGAGACTGACATAGAATGATGAGGGCCTAGAGGGCAAGCACTAGAGTGGACACTGAATGAAAGTAATAGATAAAGAGAGCAATAATATAATGTATGCTGAGGCTTATTAATATTTTTAATTGTTTTCTGTGACTATTTCACAAAATGTGACTAGAACAGAAAATATCAATACAGATTCTTTTAGCCTTAATAAAATCACCTAACAAGGTAAGATATTATTCAGAGTGTTTCATAACAATAAAATGTAGAATTCTTAGCCCCTGGTCATATCTCTTCTGCTTTTGATGAAAACAAGAACAACAAGAATAATGACAAAAACAACTGTTGAGAAACTATTCTCAAGAAATTGATTTTGAAATTGTTGAATTCCGATCATTTAACTCATGTATCTCTTGTTTGCTTTTTCACATACCCTCTCAGCACAATGAGATCAAAAGCATCTTGAAGGCGAGGACCATTTTATGGTCTCTTTAGTACCCATGATATACCATGTGATTCTGATAAATATGGCCATTTTATGATTATGCACAAGGTTCACTTTTACCATAACCATTTATTCAACGCACATGTATTTCCTGTTTAACGTACTTTAAAACTTGTGGTAACTCTTGTTAATATGAACATGAAAAAGAAACAAGGGCTTCTAGTTTAGCAAAGAAGAAAACTATAATGGATTCAAAATAATTGGACCACATAACTTTGACCCAGTAGATGCTTTGCTTCTGCTCCTTTGACCTAGTGCAGATTTTAAAATTATTTTCTGGATTGAACTGTATTAAGGCAATTTAATTTCTGAACATATTTTTGACACATAATATTTCTATTTTGCCTTTTTTTCCTACCAAATTTATTTCATTGGATAAATTATTTTCTTTGTAGATCTTGAAATCATGGTTTGCTTCATTACTTCACATTACCTGATGGGTGCTCTCATTTGTGAATTTTCTTTTACAGTTTTAATTTCTTACTGAGTCCCATTTTCTCAGAATGAATTTTACATATCTTTATCAATTTTTATTCAAAGTTTGGTGTATGTCATTTTATCTGTTAGCAGTTTTATTGCAGGCTGATTAATTCTGAAATAAATTATTTTGAATGAGTCTCTGAAACAATTTAAGATTAGCTGCAGTTCTGTAATTGTATTGACTATAAGGCAGAGCAGGGTCGAAACGACCCTTGAGTCAGATGGCAAGTTCCCAGTATCCTTCCTTAAACCTAAAACATATAATTGTGAACACAGAATCTACACTCTTCAGAATCCTAATATAATTGCTATTATCACTTAGCTTTAGATATGCTGCAATCCGAAGACAAAAGAAAATAAGTTTAAATAGTGCTGCCCTACCTGTCTGAAGAGAATATTGAACTCTTGAACCATGAACTGGCCCATTCATTAATTAACATGAATTAATATACATATAAATTTATATTTTTTCAGCCGTATGAATTAATGCCATCTTCAAACACCTTATTCTTTCTACTTTTCATCCATGACAGCTCTACCATCCATAATGATGTTTTTCTCCATCTCTGCCAATTGTTGGCTTATTGATAAGTCTTCTTTGGTTGCCCCAAGCAGAAATTCTTCTTGTTTTCTGAATGCCTGTAGAAAGTTGTACCTGTTCTTTAAATATTATTTAACACTTGAGGTTGTCTGTAATTATCTTTCTCTTCTGCTTGATTATATGTTTACTGAGAGTAAGAATAAACCTTATTTATGTTAGGTTCTCTATAATCCTTTGGAGCAATTTCTCACCTTTTTTGAATAAATAAATACATATGTCAGGTGAATAAATTTTTTGATTACTGCTTAGAGAATAAGTGAACGTAAACTTACAGTGGAAGAACTCAAAACTCAGCCTCAACATATAACAAAATTTTAGCACAGAGTTAGACAAAGCATTCTAGAATCCCCAGAGGATAATTATTAATATGACAAGTTGCTGCTTATCACTGTAGCTTAAATGGGAAGGGAAGGTAATTAAAAACTGGCAACTATCAGTGAACAAATACATAATTTTATGAGAACTGTGATGGAAGCTTGGAGCTTAGGTGGAAGATAGAAATGTTAGCATAAATGTCACGGTTGCAGGCAACACCCTTGAGAGAATTTGGTCAACCCTGGATATATTATTGAACAACATAGCAAGAGGTTAATGAATAAGCTGAGCTCCATGGAGAAACTTTTATTAGAATATTTTATGGCTTTCCCTTGTAGTCATTAGTAAAACCAATATATGCTATTTGTGCATAGAATGTGCTATTTTCCACCTTCTTTATATTTGTACTATGCTATGCCATAGGAGATTATATTTTTGATTATACTCTTTGGAATGCCGGTGTAGAAAGATGACCTTAATAAAAATGTCATTTGGAGACTATGCATGCTTTTATCTTTATAAGTAAGATCTCAGTAACTTAGCATATTGAGAATAAAAAGTAAAAATCTTGTTTTTTTTTAAAAAGAACATAAAAATGATGATTAAGTTGCTGCATACTCTTAAAATAAGAGTAAGAAGTAACTTTAAATGTGTCTATAAAGGCATACTTGGAAGATCTAAGAGCTAGTACCATATGCCTATTTTAAAGGAATCTTGTTCAAGATATATGTCCATTTTGATAATTAAACATTGGATAGAAAAAATAGTTATTCTATGTTATTACTATAATAATTCAGTACTTGCATTGTTTTATTAAAATTGCTTTAATCCATTGTAATGAAGAAGTAGGAATTATATTACAAACTTTGAATTATATACAATAATAGTACAAATTCTTTTGTAGTACTTTATAAATATGGTGACCATATGTTTCAGTTTGCTCAGAATACTCCTTTTCTTCGGTGTTAGTCATTAATGTGTACTTTTGCTATCCAAATTGTCCTGGATTGGTTGATAAATAATATGCACACACTATTTTTTCCATGCTGATATTTATAGGGAAAATATCAGCTTTCCATATTCCTACAAAGAAAAAGAAAACTGTACTTTTGGTTTATGTACCACTAATCACATTTTTCCATAGTCTAAGAATTAGCAAGGATATTTAGAAATAGATTAATGTGAGAATTATTAGATTATGCAGAAAATGTGAACTATTATCTGCTGAGAAAAATCATTTTATTTATTTTATTTTTATTTATGTACTTATTCATTTTTTTTAGACAGAGAACATGCGAGTGGTGGGGACGGGCAGAGGGAGAGAGAGAGAATCTTAAGCAGGCTCCACTCCCAGCACGGAGCCCAAGGAGGGGCTCGAGATCTCACGATCCTGAGATCATGACCTGAGCCAAAATCAAGAGTCAGATGCTTAACCAACTGAGCCATCCAGGTGCCCTGAGAAAAATCATTTCATATGTGATTTGCTCAATGTCATAACAATCATTTATTTGGAGGTAAATTTATGTACTATAAAGACTAAAGTATGACAGATGTCAAGCTCAGCTGAGCATCTGCTAGTATCATGCCGGTTGATAAACTACTGATTTACTTTGATGCATTTGTATTTGTTACTCATGTTTTACTCTTGCCTGCCCTTCACATTTGAAATCTCTAGGAAGAGTTCAGAGAATATACTACGTTCTGTGGGTAACTTCCAGGTGCCTAACCCTAACCCACTGAGTTCTTCCCAGCATATGTTTATGTGCCAGGATTGGCCACAAAGACCAATGCATGTTCATAATATTAAAAGACTAACAACTTTGACCAGGGTCATGATTGCTCTCCCTTCAGCTTACCTCTGAACCAACCTAGAAGCAAAACAATAGTATGCAAGGATACAAATTAACAGATACTGCTCCCTAAATACTCCCCAGTTCTTAAAGAGGCAGGTGGTCAATGCAGCCTGCAGGCTTGAGAAACCCACAAGGCAAGAAGGCACTGGACTTGTGGCATCTTACTTCCTTAGGGTAGATTAGGGGCCAAGTCATGATTCAAGGTCCAATTTCAATTGCCGTATAAGAGAAATTCTTTTCATACCATACTGCTTGCATACTTTTTTGTCCTGTTTCTTCCTGTGCTGTCTAGGCTACACTGGGCCTGCCCGTGGCCTATCCTGTACATGACAAAAGGGGGTACACCCTCTACACAGATATAGATCCACTTTATCCAGGGTCGGAGTTTCTAGATGGTTTACCTGTTGAGCCTAATATTAGGGAGATAACATTTCAAACTCTAGGTTTCAAAATACCTTGTAACCAGATAGAGAATTAAATCTAGAGTCCAGGCTGATGTTGGAAGGCAGCATTAGTCTGGAGAATAAGAGCAAGGGCTCTTAGGTTGTGCAGCCTGCATTCGAAGCCCAGCTCTGCCCTCTTACTTGCCATGTGACCTTTTTCAAGGTATACAACCTCTCTAGTTCTTCGTTTCCTCATCTGTAACACGAGTAATTATAATAACCACATATAGCATAGTTAGACAAAAGGGTCCAGGTGGGGCGAGCTTATAATACACACTGAACATCATAATGCTATTATGAAGACAAAAGAAAATTTTTCGCATTGAGCCTGACACATAGGAAGCTTAAAAAACTGAAAGCTACCCGTCAGCAACTGTACTATGGTATTTTTGTCTGTGCATTCCCCAGCCTTTAGAGAACATGCGGGTGGCTGTGCATTGAGCCACTTGAAACCTTGAATATCCTTGCTGGTCTTTGCAGTTTCTTCATGTGGGGTCAGTTTGGAGCATAGTAAGTGGCAACTGAATGAATTATATATAACAGATTTTAACATTATTGCAATAATCACAATTACTGATTAAAGGATAATAATAATGCATCAATCAGTTGCTTCTGTTTTCACCTAAGTGGGAAAATTAGAAATGAAAAAGGTAATCTCTCTCTCTCTTTTTTTTTTTTTTTTTTCATTTGCAGAAGCTCATTTTTGGAGGAAAAATAGGGCTAACTGGCTCTATGCATAATTGGGCCATTTACAAATTTTACAAACAATCTACTACATATGAAACGAAGCTTAAGGCCTTGGTGCACCTTCATCTTTGAGTAAGGTTCCCCTACTCCAAGGATGGATTTGTCGGGGAAATCCCTGAACTCCCTCTACTGCTTCACTTAACTTCCATACGTCTTACAAAACTCCAGCCACCATGGGATAGCTAAGGTATAGACTTAAAAGAGGCAGCTAGCTGTTTCAAATCATGCTGTGCTGGACAGCTCTTTATTTCAAAGCTACTGTTACAGTTGAATGCTATTAGATGTGAAATAGAAAATTGGAGAAATATAACCAAGATAGACTTTTTTTTTTAACTTGTGGGGCCACTCTGCTCGCATGAAGAAACCAGCATTCCCTTTAAACATTCCAACAGCTGAATTTGGAACAAGAGACAATGATTTCCAAATTCAAATTGTTGACTCAATTGAGTAGGTGTGTAGGAAAATATACCTTTGACATTTAAAGTAGGATAATGATCCTGTAGCTACTGTTTGAGAGCGTAACTTTAGAATTCCTGGTGGTCAAATTATCTGGTCATTTTATAAGACAAGATTTCAGAAAGAGTCCCATTTGAACTTTTTCCATTGAAATAAGTGAAATATTTCTCCAGCTCATTTTTCATAGTACTCTCTTTTTAATATTTAGCAGAGAGGACATTAGCCTAGGGATCAGATGGTTTACAGAGTGGAAAAATATTGCTTTATAATAAAAGGAGGATATTGAATAAAGCCCAGATTTAATACCCAGCCTAACAGAACACCCTGATGAATGTAATTGCATTTTAAGCATTCTGATTAAATTTTTTGATCCATATTGCATTTGTTTTGCTTGTGAATCTTTTATGAAAAAAAAAAGTGTCTGGAGATTAAAGGATTAGTGAGTTCTTAAGAAGCTGGGCAGCTGCTAACGCATCTGAATATTCTTGCTTAAAGATGGGTTGAAAAGCTGCATTAATCTCAGCTGTTAGAGTGAGTGATATGGCTAAAACTAGGATAGATAAAGGAAATGCCCTAGGGATAACTTATTTCTATAGTGGACAACATGAATGATATCCACTGTAGATGGAAAAAGAAAGAAAACTAAAGAAAATTTTAGTTGAAAAAGCGTTTATCATCTATGCTGATTTGTTGGGAATAATGCTTTTCCTCCCTTTTCATTTCTTAGACTCATTGACAATTCAGGGAATATATAAAGATTAAGAAATAATTTGCATGCTCTCAAATTCTAAGTGTCATTCATGTCTTTTGATAACCAGACAACAAAAGAGCTAACAAATTAGCATAGCTATTTTACCTTGGGAGAGGAGAGGCTTATGTCACTCTGACAAAAAACAGATAAGATAGAACAAGTTTGCAATAGATCAGTATGTTTTATATAATAATCAACTTTTTTAAACAAGTGGCCCCACATAAAACAGAGTCTGCCTTTTTGTCCAGAAAAGTGGTTCTAAATCCTTTACAAAAGCTGAATATGCTAAAGTCAAATTGATGTTCTCATTCACAAAGATCTAAAAATTACATTTATTTCTTAAATGTCTAATCATAGTCCACACAGGGCCAGCAACCGGATGACTAGTGAGAGCTTTACAGATACCCTGAGAGAATGAGGCCACTGTTAGTTACATTAGCTGGCTGCTGGTACCCCAAACAGTGATGGGAAAAAATAAACTTTTTAAAATTCCTATTTGGGAAGAATACTCAGCCAGTTCTCTATGTGTGTTAGTGACCTCCCATGGGATTTTACCTAGCTATGATGGCTTTGCTGAACAGAAAAGCTCTATGCCCATGCTTCTTAACATTGGCTTCCCATTAAAATAATTTAGGCAAGAGTTGTACAAATTCTACTGAAGGGCTTTTTTCGGGGGGATGAAATAGGGAGAAATGGAGAGGGGGGAGGATTCTGATTTAATTTGCCTGGGGTACTGGTATTTTTGCAAACAAATACTCTGACTTCCTCAGGAGTTGTCATGGCATGCAGCAAAAGCTTTGGGAAGAACTTCTACTTGATACTCCTAGGAGGGAAATGGGTTGGAAATAAAAAACAGAGCCCACTCTCAATGATGAGGATACTGACTGCACTTCATTGGGTTCAGAATAGAACTGCCTAAGAACATCATCATCACTTCTGTAAAGGACCATTCCTTTCTCCCAGCACAGTGCCCTTCACCTGTCCCCAGCATGCCTAAGGCGGCTTTGCTGGAGAACCCTAAGAATAAATTCACACTATGAAAGGTATATGGGGTGCATTATTTGAATAATCTCAAGCACTGAATACCCATGATTAATTAGTGCTCCATTTAGTTTTGACAATTCAATAGATTGCATTTGAAATTCAGTGTCTGTCTATCTGGAATACTGAAGAAATACGTAGTCAAATATGATTCATTATTGTAAATGTACCAATCTAAACGAACAACAACAATTGAAAATGTGTAAAACTATTAGATTTTGGGGCGCCTGGGTGGCTCAGTCGTTAAGCGTCTGCCTTCGGCTCAGGTCATGATCCCAGGATCCTGGGATCGAGCCCCACATCGGGCTCCCTGCTCCGCGGGAAGCCTTCTTCTCCCTCTCCCACTCCCCCTACTTATGTTCCCTCTCTCACTGTGTCTCTCTCTGTCAAATAAATAAATAAAATCTTTAAAAAAAACAAATGAAACTATTAGATTTTTTTAAATCAAAGAGTTGTCTGTGGTTCTTAAAAGATTTGAGTTATCAAATCTACTGAGATTTTTAAGAAAGTTATAGAGCTTATCTTTCAAAAGTACACCCACACAGATATACATACAATTTCAGGGATTCTCAGATTCCTAGGTTAAGAGCCACTAATTCGATGGGGAGAAATAAAATGATTAAGAGACACAGCTCTGATACTTATTAGATTTGGGGCATGTGGCAAATCATTTAATCACTTGGAAAATTAATTGATTCATTTGTTATTATTTTTAAATGAGCAATATATTTAAATGGTTATGAAGATAAATGAGAAAAAAAATTAATGTAGTCCTATGTAAGTGTATTCAAATAGGAAGTGGTATCGCTAATGATTTAAGTGATCAAACTGTTCATTTTTCAGAAGAGTCAACTTATTTTTGAAAACTTCTTTGTTCTTGGTATGATTTTTCATACCAAGAGTATTGTTATATATAAATATTATTTTACATATGTCCATTCATCTAGTAATCCAAACATTAGTGTTTAGTGTTTTTATGTGTCAGACTCTTGATTTCAGCTCGGGTCATGATCTCAGGGTGGTGAGATCGAGCCCCATGTCAGACTCCATACTCAGCATGGAGTCTGTTTGAGATTCTGTCTCTCTCCCTCTGCCCTTCCCCCCTACCACCACTCTCTCTCTCTTTCTCTCTCAAATAAATAAATAAATAAAATCTTAAAAAAATAAAGAATAATGTATTTTATGTACTCCGTAAATATTTGAATGCCAACTACCAGCCAAACACTGTAGTAGTCATTAGGGATTTAACAATGAAGAAAGGACAGGTATGACCTCTATTGTTTTTAAAGAATTTATTTAGGCATCTTTTAAGTTTAGATTATTCAAAGTGTAAAATTAAATGTTGGATATGAATAAACCTACTGTGAGGGAAAAGACATTCCTAATTTAAAAGACTATCCCTGAATAACTTAACAAAATAAAATATTTAGACAAGGTTTAATTGTGGTTCCTTTGAATTTAAATATCATAATATGACATTGAAAAAGAAAGAGGAAATGTTCTTTTTTATATCCATTATCTTTGCAAAAACATCCATATGGATATTTTTAATTGTGTAAAGGCCTGCTAATTAAGACTACCTGTAATCACATTGAGAAATAATTTACTTCTTGAAAGGCTTTTTTTCCAGGTAAGATTTGGTAAATACATTTATCTGCAGCTTTTGAATGAACTATCATATGTGTTTGCATATTTACATCAGAAAATTTAGAAAACTTATTTGAGATCTCTATCCCATCATATAAATAAGGACAATGTTTGCCAATATAAACCCCATTACTTCCTATCAGATATCACCACAAGAAATATTGACAGTCTTGGTCTCTTTTGAACTTGTCAAAAATTCAAAAATACTGTTATATGTCCAGCAAGCAACAATATTTGAAAGAACTCAAAACCTGGCTTAAATTATTTATGTTAAGGACAATCTGTAAACAGGAACCTAGTTCAGGAATTGATAAATTGCTATTTTCTGCCATCACTTTTGACTTAATAGAGCTATGTTCAGGAATTTGGAGCAAGACTGTAAATAAAGCATGTTTCCTTGAGGATGGTAATTCTGGGACACATTTGAAATAATCGTCAACACATAAATTGTCAGACAAAAATGACCATGTATAATTTTAACTGCTGAATTAGCCATGATTAACTTTTTAATATTTGTCCAGATTCACTAAGCTATAGGTTCCCACTGTTCCAATGATGAATACCTAGCAGGCAGTAACAAATTTTATTTGAATCAAATCAAACACAATTGGTAATTCTGCTTTAAAAATCACATGTAAATGTATTATTGGCATTTGAGAAGTAAATGGAAGTCATATTTCATTTGAGGAGAACATTTTTGAAAGCTTCATATAATTAACATTCTCATAATTTCTAATGGAATGAATGAAATAAATGAATTAATAATGAAATAATATATAAAATATACTGGAGAATAAGTGAAAATAATTTTCAAGATGCCCAAATATATAACCATTGTGGCATACTTTGCCTTAATGCCACATTTATTTTCTCATCCTTAACTATGATATTCAAAGGATGCGGCCTTCTAACCTGAATACAGTGTGTCATGGCACTAATTTTGCTTTCTTCAAAGCATTTATCACAGTTAATCAATGTTACTGGTGGCCCAGAAAACTTTTTTTTAGAACTATGATTAAAACCATCACTTGATAAACATTGGTTGACATTATTATAAAAGTAAATTTTCTTCTTTACAGAGAGAGAGGGAGGGGCAGCGGGAGAGGGAGGGAGAGAATCTCAAGCAGGTTCCACACCCAGTGCAGAGGCTGACGAGGGGCTCAATCTCATGACCCTAAGATCACGACCTCAGCTGAAATCAAGAGTCTGTCGCTTAACCGTCTGTGTCACCCAGGTGCCCTGAAGTCCCTTCTATAAACAAAAATACAGAGTTGGAAACTCGTAAAAGTGGCATTTGACTAAATACAATAGCAACTTAATTTAGTTTGCCAGCTTTAAAGGTATAAGACTCTTGGGGTGCCTGAGTGGCTCAAGTAGAATTTTCCATATACAGTAAATTAATATGCTGTATTATTTCAAATTCTCAATGCTCAATTTTGTATAAAATTTGCCCATGTGTATTTGAATTACATCCTTCACTGTAATAGAATTGACCAATCTAAGCAAATATTTGTGTATGCCATTATTTTAGGGAATGTGGGAAAGGATAAACTTTATTATTCAATGTTGTTAAAATGTCTAACTTAGGGATGCCTGGGTGGCTCAGTCAGTTAAGTGTCTGCCTTCGGCTCAGGTCATGATCTCAGGGTCCTGGGATTGAGCCCAGTATTGGGCTCCCTGCTTAGCGGGGAGCCTGCTTCTCCCTCTGCTGCTCCCCCTGCTTGTGCTCTCTCTCTCTCTCTCTCTGACAAATACATAAGTAAAATCTTAAAAATAAAATAAAATGCCTAACTTAGTCTAAAGCATTTGACGAGTTGCTCAAACATTTGTCTCTTAATTTTAAATTGGCTTCCCATTGCTAAAATATATAAATATATATGTATCTATTAGTAAATTATCTAAAAATGAACTTTTATTGTTAGCTAAAATTTCAAGAACAAAACCTTGCTAAGGCAAGGTTTGCCATTAATGATAGTGGACATAAATCCATATTGCATAGTTTACTTGATATTATTGAAATTTTTGCCAACTTCTTGTCAGATTTGATTCATCATGGTTTCTACTGCATAATGTGGGTGAAGAATGTGTATTAAGGGAAGTACCAGCTCATTCATTTTCTTACTCTTTTCCTGTGCTTGCCTTAATAGTGTTTTCCTCAATAGTTCTGAAGAACTTTTTGAAAGTCATTGTGCTTTTCTTGAGGGTTAGTTAATTAAAACTAGATAGTATAATTTATAAACTCCTTTAAGCAGACCCATCCATGTAAGACTGCAGCAAGTTGGAATATGTTGAAAGCAAACATGTCAAGTGAGGGTGAGGCAGAGCTTCCTTGCCATCCCCCACTCTCTGCAGCTTCAGCCTTTCCCTGGAATTCCTCCATACTGTGTAGAAAAGGACTATGTCACACCCAGTGAGTAAGGGCCCAACATTAGTCCACACATTATGTATTAGTAAAGCTTACTTTTATTTCTACTTATTTTTAAAGTACAAGAATGAATAGAAATAGACCTTCTAATGTTTTATTTCTTGAGCCCAGTGAATCCTTTGTGCACACCCAGGAGCGCTTTAAACCATGGGGACCATTGCTCTAGAGATCTATGTAGAATGTGAGTATGAAACATTAGTGGTCAATAAGACTTAAATCAAGACATGTTTTTAATTTACATTAGTGTCTTAAGCATTTTATCTTTTTATACTGATGCATAGAAATGTGTCCATATATTTAGAGAGATATTTGGATTGTAGAAACTGAATATGATTTTGCTGCAGAAAAAAATCAAAGACATGCAATTATCATTTTTATTGTTATACTGATGTTGATGATGAATGTAGACCCATGACTATCATTTTGTGGTGTGGATGCACTATGGAAAATATAAGCATCTGGATAAACCTAGTCAAAAATTTTGTTTTAGGTACCAGCCAGAATATATTCTGAATCTCTTTACCTTAATGTTTATACAGTTTTCTCAGTATTCATCACATAAGTGCTATGTATCCCCTAAAGGTCGAGTTTTATTTCTTGTTATCCCTTGCATATCTATTCTCCATGAAAAGCTACTTCTTAAATGAACTACTGCTCAAGGCACAGAAAAGATATATGAGAGTAAAGAGTGACAATTAGATTTTCTTCCTTTTTTTCTTTCCATATTTTGCCTTTGTTTGTGGGGATGCAGTATGTAAAAAACCATCTTTTACTCCAATGCAGAGAAGTAGTCCATTGTATTAAGCATTAAGAATGCACACACAGTAAAATTGCTTTGGTTTATTCAGTTGGTAAATCATTTTTGCTTTTCTTTTTTCTTGCTGTAAGCAAATTTCACAGTAGAATGCTTAGAAAATAGCTTTTTCTTGGGTGAAAAATCAGGGTTCACTAGCTTCAGTTCTATCCAACATGTTTGAAGGTGATCCAGTTTATGCTAGACCTTAAAACGGGAATGATAACCTCCAATTCAGTTATAGTCCAAATCACAGATTCATTGGTGTGTTTCTGGAACTATTTGTTTCAGTTGTATTTTCAAACACTAAAAAGTTTGTCATTAAGATTTTAATAATATTATTTACTATTGTTTATACATGAAGCAATGCTAATTGAATACTGATATTTTTATATATGCCTACATAACCAAAAATGCCTAGGTATAGATTTTATTCATTTTTGCGGGTTGAAATGGGAAGGGAAATGGGAAAAACAAAAACAAAAACAAAAACTTTTAACATTTTACTTTCCATGTCTTGGTTTTTATAACAGCTATTTTCTAGGTTACGCCTGTCCCTAGTAGTTAATTATAAGTTAAGAAGTAGACAATTTTCTGCATTTTAAGGAGAAAACTATATCACCTACAGTGATTATCAGAAGTCTAGAGCTTGGATAGCTTTTGGGTGGGATCAAATGCCATCCAGTGCGCACGCAGGCGCGCACGCACCCCCCCCCACACACACACACACATATTATCTACATTTGAGTGAGTTTTATAAACTCACTCAAATAAGCTGGTGTAAACTATAGAAAGTTTCAATATGCTGAAAGCAAACACATTACATGAGGGTGAAGCAGGCTCTATGTTCTGAATTCCCACCCACCTTTTCACTTATGATTCCACACCACTGCACATGAAACAGCATGATCTAATTCACCATATGAATGATGGCGCCTGTGTCTGTCCACTTTCACACTGGCAATCCTCAGTACCAGCTCCCGGAGCTCCCTTCCATGTGATATGTAGAGATGTCTATGACCACCTTTTCCACTACTTCATGAGTTTCCTTAAGAATATGAACCATCTGGGGCGCCTGGGTGGCTCAGTCATTGAGTGTCTGCCTTCGGCTCAGGTCATGATCCCAGGGTCCTGGGATAGAGCCCCGCATGGGGCTCCCTGCTCAGCGGGAAGCCTGCTCTTCCTCTCCCAGTCCCCCTGCTTGTGTTCCCTCTCTCGCTGTCTCTCTCTGTCAAATAAATAAATAAAATCTTTAAAAAAAAAAAGAATATGAACCAATTCATAAATGATTCATCTGTCTAACTACATTGCTCCACCATTCCTCTTCATTTATAACCCACATAACACACAAAATGTTACCCATAGAAGATGATGATGTTTGCGAACGTGCACCCAGTACTCAGAGAGCTGGCAAGGACGATTCTAGGGCTTTAACATGTGTTTTCTATTCACAACAGCATGATTACTAGCCCACTTTTGTAGATGAGTAAACTAAGGCACAGAGAAGTTAAATAACTTTCTTAAGGCTACACAGTTAATAAGAGTTAGTTTCAAACCTAGGCATTTTGGATAGAGTCTATGATTTTAAACTCTTTGCTACATAAGCCTTTTAGTCTTAATGTTTCCAGGGAAGAATCTGTGATACATAACTGTTAAACAACTCTCACTGCCATAAATTTTTACTTTTAGCTAACCGAAATCCTCCATACTTTACATTAAGCCTCTGATGCTTTATTTGGTGCAGAGAATCTATATAAGGGCCCTTTATATACTTAAAGAGAATTTTTGAGTCATTCATTTGACTACTGGTTCAATAACTCAAGTATTTTTAACTTTTCCCTTTAGATCCTATGTCTGAATTTTGTAAGCATTTTAGGGGCACTTTGGTGAGAATGTTTCAAGTTTTCTCCATTTTGCTTAGCTGTGAATTGAGCAGACTCAGTGCCAAATATATTGGGGTTAGGATTAACCTATCAACAATTTAACATGTGCAATATATGATATGGAATCACAGAATTTTAAACTATATTTTATAATCTTGCTACATTTGAGGTTTAACCACTAAAATTTATTATCCAGCTACATTTCATATCTACATGCTTTTGGAAGCCTAGAAGTCTTAAAGTTGTTTAATGACATTTTTCATGTATTACCTAAAACTGGTTTCCTTTTCATTGAGGAAAAAAATATTTTGTTTTATCTTTCTCTTACTTCTGTTATGTTTAACTATTTGTTTCCCTTTGTGCCTTTGTTTGTTACACATTACTCCTTACTACAACTAAAACTTTCTTATAATTTAATAACATCTTTTTACATAGCCTTTATTAATTTATATTACTATTTATTACTTATTATTTATATTATTTATTAATTATGTTACATATTAACATATGGCAAGCTATTTTGGAACTATTAATATAGAGAGAAGAGTTAGCATTACAGACCTGAAACTGCTATTTATAGAAAATCCTGCTTGCTAGGTTGGTCCTTGACTAGTGTCTGGGAACTTGGATTGCGGAGTGTTCCCCCGCTCCCCAACTGATAAGAATGGTTTACACCTATGTTGTGCATACAGTGTGTTTTATGCTGCACACCTGCTTTCCTTCAAGAATCTGGAGTTTTAATAAGTACTTGGCAGAAGGTACCTAGTATATAACCAACTTTAATAAAAACATTGGGCACCAAGTCTCTTGAAGAAATATTGCACATGTACCCCTGCATGTTTATTGCGTGAGAGAGAAGGCTATCCCTCATGGGAGGGAGAAAGCATAAGGAAGTCTGCACATGGATTCTTCTAGACTCCACTTGTGTCTTTTTAAACTATGTATCCTTACTATGGCTTCTGTAGTCACTGGTAGCAATGAGTACAACTATATTCTGGTTCCCATTGATCTCTGCAGTGACTCTCAGAATATGAGGTAATCTTGGCGACCCTAGGCACAGCCATCCTTTACAAAATATTTTCACACCATGAACTCACTTGATCCTCCCAACTTTTTCATAAGTCCCCATGAAAAAGGCAAAATATATATTAAACTACCTATTTTTTTTTTTAGAGAAAGAAGTAGTCATAAAGATCCTCCATGATTTTGTTGACCTTATTCTATTTATACTTAATATTTCTTTGTACTTTTAACATGGGTGGACATCTGTTATATTATACATTTTCTCTTATTTATTTTTTTGTGTTCTTACCAATTCCAGTTCTAAGTAGCCTGTTCACCAAACCTGGAAACCCCAAGATGCCCAGTGCTGTCCCTCAGACACATACTCTCACCTTCCTTGCAGGTCAAGCTTCCAATGGCTTTGTACCTTTACAATTATCACACTTAGTATCAATATTTGTTTATATTCTTTTAATACACTCTTGACCCACTCCATGGCACTGAATCTTTAAATGCATATTAGTCAAGATATCCATAGGCAAATAATTATCTTTATCAGAACCTAACAACAGAAGGCCAAAGTCATGTCTACAGAGATGGGAATTTGAGGAAGTGAACAGGTGCATTGGAATGATGATTTAGATTAAATGTTTTGGGATCTAGCTCAACTTAGGGATGACTTTACTCACTGGATATGACTTTACTTTGATCATAAGACAAAATTTTAAGGCCACTCAAAATAGAAATTTATTCGAGGATGGACATGCTCTTTTCCCCAATCAACTAAAATTCTAAACTAATATTTAAATATTCTCTGTATAGCTTTTTAGTGCTTTTCCTGAACACATGAAACTTCAAGTATCAGCATGGTTTTAGGTACAGCACCTTCATGACTGGCTCATTCCAGGGGCAAACAAATTACATGGCAGAGGCCTAGAGAATCATATTGGAGCCATGTGTTTCTAGAAATTCATCTGGATGATTTATTCCATCAGTCACAAAGATATATTTTGGTTGTCTTTCATAACCTTTTGAAGAGCTGGAGTTGTTTGGAGGTGGGTGGAGATGGTTAATAAAGCAGAGATTGGGATACTGATTAAATTCCCAATGATAGGGGCGCCTGGGTGGCTCAGTCGTTAAGCGGCTGCCTTCGGCTCAGGTCATGATTCCAGGTCCTGGGATCGAGCCTCGCGTCAGGCTCCCTGCTCGGCGGGAGGCCTGCTTCTCCCTCTCCCACTGCTTGTATTTCCTCTCTCGCTGTGTCTCTGTCAAATAAAATCTTAAAAAAAAAAAAAAAAAAATTCCCAATGATAGAATATTCCATTAGTCTTTGCAAGTTTAATTGACTTAAACAAAGATCTCTCCCTGAAGAGATTAAGGAGACATATTCCATATAAGGAGATTGTAGGATCTCTCAACAAAGGTTTGGGCTTGGCATGTTTATGCATTATAATTGAATGCCAAGCTTTGACCTTCATCAACATTGTGAAAGGCTTTAAAATATATCAGTAAGTAAGAAAAATTGCTTTATGATATTACAATTGGAGATTCAGTCCCCAATGGCAACTTCAGATTCTCCTTAATAGGCCAGCATCTTCCATGATCTCTTTAGATGTCACTTCAAATAAGTAACTGCATATTACTCTATCTTTAAGTTTCATCCTGCTACTAAGCAATTGACCCTAAGCTCCACTATTTGTGAGATTCAGAGTCAATAACAAATTCTATTAATATTTACTGAGTTTTCTTATTTTCCAGGCCTTGCACAGGCCACTTTCATATTTATGACGTCAAAGTAGACAATGTTTCAATTTTTTTTTTTTAAGATTTTATTTCTTTATTTCACAGAGACATAGAGAGAACACAAGTAGGCAGAGGGAGAGGGAGAGACAGGCTCTCCGCTGAGCAGGGAGCCCGACACGGGGCTCAATCCCAGGACCCTGGGATCATGAACTGAGCCAAAGGCAGACGCTTAACCAACTGAGCCACCCAGGCGCCCGAATGTTTCAATCTTTTGAGAAATTTTTGTTGGCTGGGTTTTCTCCAAGTTTATTTTACATAAGATAATACTTTTTTCCTGTTTTCCTAATATGGTTTAATTAAAAATTATGTCTCTGTTTGTTTAAAAGCAATTGCCTTTTCTTTTAAAAAGTTACCTACTTGTTGATAAAAGCAAAATTCACACAGAAATGGCTATGGTTCAGGCTATTGATATGGGACCTACACCTGACCTGTGGTTAGCAGCTGCAGGCATTATTAACTTCACTACTCTGACACCTGCTACAGTCTGTGAATTGTTGAATGGTCTTGATGACTTTCCCATCTGTCTTTCTAGAGGATCAGAAATCTCACCACTGCCTCCAGTGTTGCTTCAGGGTAAACTTACAGTGATTTTGTTTTGACTTGGTTTGGTTTTGATTTTGCATTTTCCTTACAACTAACTTATTTCGATTGTTATATGGTAATTTGATATTTTTGTATCATCCCTTCATCCTATCATAACTATATGCAGCTTAGCCAAGATGTCTTGGAGCAAACTAACGTGCTAGCGAATTGCTGCAGGATGACATAATGACAATTTCAGAGAAATCTAAAGGTAGAAGGGACTCTAAAGATCTACTACACTGGTTTTCATAGTAAATGTTCTGAATAGGTGGCTAAAGGTGCCATACAGTGAGCTGGGGCAGAAAAGCATGCCCTGATTCATTTTAACCGGGGCAGACCTAGCTTTATCTCTTAAATACATCCAGATTTCTCTAGAAAATTGCATTTCAAAAAGGGATTCTTTAAAGTAATATAGTTTAAAAACTACTAAATCTAGTCCAATCCATACATTTATCTTAATATTACAATGTCTCATACTGGAAACCTGATCACTGTTAGCTAAGAATCCTTCTGCTTGAAGAGTTATGCTAAGCATAAAATTATTGCAAGGAAAAATTAATATATTTATGAAATCCAATGTGAATAAAAGCTAGTTGGTTGCCAATCCAAACCCACTACCTTTTCTCCCTGCTTAGCAGAAGAGGGATTTTTTTTTTTTTTTTTTTTTTAATCTATCCCTCAGGGAAGATGATCTTACCTGTGGCCCAGAACTCAACCACTAAGTCTAAACGAGTCACATAGTCCATTCTTTTTGCCAGATCTCCATTAGAGCAGGGAGATATACATGGAGATTACTTTGTAATCATGCTTAAGGGTTGTGAAATAAATCTGCTGATGGACTTCTGGGAAGGATTTCCTCTCCTGTAAGATGAAACCAATGGGAATGGGTCTACTTTTTCAGTTGGATGTAGAGAATAGCAGAGCAGAAAAATGAAGAAAACCTGAAACCAAGATAAATTCAACTCATAAATTAACCAGCCATGTGTCTGCCTTATTCCTGGAGTACTTCTCATATGCAGTGATAGAGTTCCCTATTTTAAAAGCCGCTTGAGACTTTTTTATTGCTCTTGACCCAAAGTTATCCTGATTGATAGACTGAGATCATTGGGGGAAAGGGGAAAGAATTTTAAGATGTACAGGGTATCTATTGTTTGTCAGACATGGTACTAGATTTTTCTTTATATCTATTCTCATTTACTTGTGAGAGAAGTGTTACTTTTCTCACTTCACAAACCGAGTATCTGAGATTCAAAAATATTTGATACTTTTCTAGAGATTTCATGGCTATCAAATAAAAATTTGAATCTAGGTTTTTCTAGTTTAGAAGTCAACATATGTACCACAAATATAATTTTTTAGCTAGTTCAATGCATATAACTATTTTACTTTATTTTCAATGATACATAATTGACATATAACATTGAGTTTTTAAGGTGTATAGCATGTTGATTTGATACATTTACACATCACAATATGATTACCACTGGAGTGTTAACTAATACCTCTGTCATGTGACATAATTATTATTTCTTTTTTTGTAGTAAGAGTAACTAAGATCTAATCTCTTATCAACTTTGGGTTTAATACACTATTGTTGACTATAATCACTATCTTGTGCTGTGCATTAGACCTTCAAAACTTATTTATCTAATTACGAGTTTATACCCTTAATCAATATCTCTCCAATCTCCCCACACCTCAGCCCCTGGAAACTCCATTATACTCAATGTTTCTACAAGTTTGCCTTTTTTAGTTTCCACATATAAGCAAGATTATACATGATTTGTCTTTGTCTGACTTGTCTTACTTAGCAAAATGCCCTCAAGGTCCATCATATTATCACAAATGGCAGGATTTCCTTCTTTGTCATGGCTGAATAATATTCTGTTGCATATATATATATATATATATATATATATATATATATATGCATATATATACCACTCTTTTTTATCCATTCATCTGCTGACAAACACTTAGGCTGTTCTCATATGTTCACTATGTGAATAATGCTATAATGAATAGAGAGTACAGATACCTTTTCAATATCCTGTTTTCATTTCCTTTGGATATATAGCCAGGAGTGGGATTGCTGGATCATATAGGAGTTCTATTTATAATTTGAATTGAGTAAACCCCATACGGTTTTCCATAGAGGCTGCACCAATTTACATTCCTACCAACAGTGCACAGTGTTCCCTTTTCTCTACATCCTCACCAACACTTGTCAATCTCTTGTCTTGATGATAGCCATTCAAACAAGTATGAGGTTGTATCTCATTGTGGTTTTGATTTCCCTGATGGTTAGTGATGTTGATCATCTTTTCATGTACCTGTTGGCCATTTGGTTGTCTTCTTTGGAAAAATGTCCATTATGTTCCTCTGCTCATTTCTTCATTGGATTGTTTGTTATTGAGTTGTATGAGTTCTTTATATATTTTGAATATTAACCCCTTATCAGATATATTGTTTGAAAAAAATATATATATATTTTCATTCTATAGTTTTTTTTTCATTTTTAATTGTTTCTGTTACTATGCAGAAGCCTTTTAGTTTGATGTAGCTTCACTTGTTTTTGCTTTTGTTGCTTGTGGTTTTGTGTCATATCCAAAAAATCATTGTCAAGATCAACATCAAGGAACGTCTTTCCTTTGTTTTCTTCTAGGAGTTTTACAGTATCAGGTCTTATTTTTAAGTCTTTAATCCATTTTGAGTTAATTTTTGTGAGTGGTATAAGATAGAGGTCCAATTTTATTTTTTCTGCATGTGGTTATCCAGTGTCCCCAACACCATTTATTGAAGAGAGTATCCTTTCCCCATTGAGTATTCCTGGCTCCCTTGTCAAATATTAGTTGTATATTCAGGGGCTTATTTCTAGATTCTTTATTCAGTTCCATTGGCATATATATCTAAAACTTTTTTAATGTTAATGTGTTTAGACAGGGCATCTGTTTTTCACCTCTCCTTGGGCCTCACCACTCCCTATTTTATACAGAGTGTTTCATATATTTACCTTGTATTCCTAATACCATTTTGAAATTGCAGTCACTGGAATTTAAGCCCTTCCAATACACAAAGGTGGTGGCATTTTTTGTTTTTGTTTTTTAATTTTTATTATTTTTGAGGAGGGAGTTTATTTCAGTGTTTCATAAGGACAGTTTTATCTTTAATGCATTATATCGAAGAAATATTCTACGCATTAAGTGATTACTAGAGTGAAAAAGACTATATTGTAGAAATAGAATCGTATTTGTGACATCTCTTAAAGGGAAAAATGTCTTTTTTTTGGTTTTAATAATGTGTTTTTGAAAACAGTGCTGTGTTCCAATTATTTCTTTATAATTTGTAAGATATAAAAGATTGCTCTCAGTAGTGACAGAATACCCAGCCATTGGCATTACCTAAAATAATCAACAGTCCTTTCAGATCTATGACTTATATTTCAAATCTGTTGGAAATGCTATCAAAAGAGTGAGACATAATAGTTAATATTTACTGAAAACTAATCTGAATGCTGGGCCATAATATGTATAAATGCTACAGTAGCTATATGAATTTTTATATGCACGTAGTTATTTGCCTTTTGTCATTTTCAAGTACACACAACTGAAGATGTTCTTGGGAAGAACAAAAATGAATGTGTCACTTTGGCTTGACTCCACATTTGTCCTGTGACTGCAGAATTTCTGTTCTAGTTTCTTGTTAAAAAGAAGACAAATGAATGTTCCTAAATACAGTGAAGATATTACTATTAATTTAAGTAGCTAAGTCATATTCATTTCTTACGTTAAGAAAAATGAAATGCCAATGATTTATCTTAGCCTTTTCTCTTAGGTACTATCGGTAGAGGCAATAAGAAAAAGTAGTTGCTAGGATATTTGACTGTTAGACTACTCATCAGAGCAAAAGATGTTTTGTGGTATTAAAATTATTGATGATGAGATGGGATAACATCAGGCTAAAACTTTTAATAATGACCCCTATCATTGCCCAATCAATATAGGAAACACAGTGAATAAGACAGATACTATGAGCCTTCAGGGGTAAAACAATCTCTTTCAATATTAGACTGCACTTGTTTGACCTGGATAAGAAGGATATCTTTCTTTACCTGGTAGAATTTTTACAGTCACTGTACTGTCATATACCTAGTAGACACTTTACTCTGAAATTTTGAAAAGCCCTGTAAGCAGAGTTCAAGCTAAACTGGGTTTCTTGATGATATTAAGAAATGAAACATTAGAATGCATCTAATTAGAGGTTTTTTAATTACTATTTTGATTCACTCACCTCCAAGTTTAGTACTTTGTCAGTAACAAGTGATAATTGGTGGTTCTCACTCTGCCCCCACCCCCATATCCAGTTTAATATTAACTTCTATAGTTTCCTAACTCATTTTTCTGGCATATTTTTTAATGTCTTTCACCTAAGTTTCTTTCCTCATGTATGTTAAATTTCTTAGAATAAGTGAACATCAATGTTAGATTCTCACATCTTGTATGGCTGTATTAAAGTACTCAAATGCAGACCTTGTTAGATGTACCATCTCATAACCCTATTAAATAATGGTGCAAGAAGAATAAAAATGTAATTAAAGGATCATGTTGGTTAAATGAAATTTCATTTCACTTCCATGTTATGAAGATTTCAGATCTCTAGGTTATATTGTATTTTTCATGTGACATACAACATTAAGATATCTTTGATACCTTGGTACAAATGTGAAAATTATATATATATTGACACTAAACTCATTTCACTTAGGGATTATGTTTATTGCTTTTCGAGTATTCAGTGTTAAGTCATTTTAATTTTTAGCAGCCAGTATACAATTAACTGAAAATATATTGTAAGTAGTAGGGAATTTAAAAGATCAAAGATGAGAAAGAAACAAATTAAAGGTTCACAATTAAATTGATCTATAAGTCAAAGATGTAAAATAGAAATGGTGTGAAATAAAAGGGGCCATGATAAAGAATGGGTGTTTTAGGAAAAATCCAGTTATTCACCTTGCCACCTAAAGCAGGCTCCTCAAACTTAGCACCTCTTTTGAATCCTTCATTTCTAAATTCAGTTGTTAATGTGCAACTCAAGAAAGCAGATATTGTTTGTGCCTGCAAGTTAATCAAATCCGGGGTGGCTTACAATAACTGGCAAATGGAATTAGCCATCTGAAGGATGTTTGGTGAGCGTGATATAAGAGGAAAGGGGACTAGTCATTCATTTACAAATAAGACATAGTCCCTAAGACAAAATGTTTATAGCTTAGTTGTGGGTTACATGGGAGGAGAAGTACAGTAACAAATTCAGAGCAGTATGCTAAGTGTTAGAACATGGCTATATACACATGATATGGAAGCAGGCTCAGAGAACTTTCCCAAAGGGCATGGAAGCTGAATGTTGATGGATGAAAAAAATTTCTCAGGAATGTGGGAGTTATATTCATTCCAAGTAATATGGGAAGAGTTACAGTAATAGTAATACTTGTCACTATCTACTGTGTGTTTAGTATGTGCCAGGCATTTTATATAATTTGTCTCATTTAATTTTCACAAAACACTTCCATAGTATTGATACTTTATCCATTTTAAGTTTGTAAGTATAGATAGGTAAAAAAAAAAAAAAAACATGCACATGTTAGGTTGCTTAAAATCACAAAGCTATTAAGTGGAAGAGCTATGGTAGAAAGAAGAGGAAGGGCAAGATATAAAACAAGCTGAGATATTAGGGAAATTGCAAGGAATTCAATTGGTCTGGTTGAATAACTCATTCATTTATTTATACAGTATTTGTTCAATGAGTAACTGGAGATATTGTAGATAAGACATACAACTATGTCCTTAAAAAAAAACATGTTCTAATGGTGAGAGACAGACAACAAACAAGTAAATAAATTAATAAATTCAGATATTGGTATGTCCTATGAAGAAAATAAGACAGGGTGATGAAATGGCAAGTAATTGAGAGATAAATAAAGCACACAAGGAGATATTCAATAGTAACAAAAAAGAATGAGCAAGAGTAGCATATGAATCTCAACAATCTAATATTGAATGAAAACAGTAAGTCCTAAAAAATTACATGCAACCTGATACCTATTTAATAAAGTTGAAAACAACTAAAATAATATATGTACGTGTGTATATATATTCTTTTTTATAAATACATATAGATGCAATGAAATGACATATAAATGAAAGCAAAGGAATGAAAAACACAGAGTTCTGGTTAGGGGAGGCAGGAGGGTGGGTTTGTGGAAGTTATATATGGTAGATTATTGTCAAGGTCCTGGCTGCTGTTTCATGTGGTGGGTTGACAGATAACTAGTACATTATTTAAAATAACTAATGAAAATAAAGGGGTGGGGCAGCTGGGTGGCTCTGTCGTTAAGCGTCTGCCTTCAGCTTGGGTCATGATCCCAGAGTCCTGGGATCGAGCCCCACGTTGGGCTCCCTGCTCAGTGGGAAGCCTGCTTCTCCCTCTCCCACACCCTCTGCTTGTGTTCCCTGTCTCACTGTGTCTCTCTCTGTCAAATCAATAAATAAAAAATCTTTAAAAAAAAAAAAAAAGAAAAGAAAAGAAAGGGGCAAAGAGTGGCTCCAATATGAGACTGTTTTAGGAACCAAAGATTAAGATTAATCCAATTCTATGTACCTCATTTTCTCTCAATAAAAAGAGAGACTAATTAGTAGGAACACATTTCCTGAGAAGGTATAATGGAGCTGAAACCTCAGCAAGGAGAGCCACATCCAAACTCTGTGGCAACAATGTTCCCAGCAGAGGAAAGGGCAAGTGGTGCTGGGTGGGTGTGAACAGGTGAGACCTAAGTGTGGGCAAGAATGGCAAGAAATGGGTCCAGACTCTACACATAGACCACTGAAGCTGGCTTCCTTTTCAGTCTCTGCAGAATGATAAAAGTAAACAAGACTTGTCTGCAGAGCCCTCAGGTTCATCCAGGGAAGATTTCTTTTACATATTAGTTTCTGTGTAAGTTTGTGTTTGAAGGAGACTCTGTTGTTAAGGGGGGGGAAGTTTACAAATGACTTAGATGTATGCTAAGTCTCTTGCCATGCACTTGATTAATTTCCTTCTGATTTGAGCCGGTGTCTGCAGCTTATGATCCATCACCCCTGTCCCCAGCTCCACCTCTTTTGGAAGAATTCTAGGCCCCAGACACAGATCATAGTACAGATTCTAACCTTCCTGGAAAGTGTGTCCCATAGAAGCTCTGAACCCCAGAAAAAACACAGGAGATTGTGGAGGCACACCACGCATTCTAGAAAAAAAATCTGGTAGTAATGGAAGAGTCTGTTGTATCTTCCTTATTTGAGAATTGTGTTTGTTTTCTCATGAGAAAGTGGTAACTGCAAAACCAAGCTAGTTAAGGCTTAACTACAAAATTTGTAAGAAAGAGCAAAGAGTGTTTCACAGATCTGTGGAAAATGTAATACCATGAATAACATGTTGCAGAAATGTTGATGCCCTAGTTCAAATGCACATATAAAAGTCAGTCCACCTTATATAAAATTACCAAGATTCAATGTCAGTCTCATTGGTATTGTTCACATTTCTTGAGATTTTTTTTTTTCCAATTTTAAGCTCATCTATTTTCCTATAAAATGAACCCTGGAATGAACAGAGTACAGATCAAATGTTCAAAGATGTGCATTCTAGCATAGCACTTCTTTGCCTTGGTTCCTTCACCTATAAAATGGAGGAGTTGGCCTAGAATGATCATTAAGATATCTTATATCCATTCATGTATAATTCTATGAAGAGACTTTTAAGAATGAAAACACTTCCTTTTTATTTTATAATGAAAATAAAATGATTGCAAAGTTTAGAAGCATCATGGAAATGAACAAAATTGGCACATCTGATTTATTCTTTAGAAAGTACAGATGGATTGAAGGTATTTTTAAACTTCCCAACTAAATTGAGCAAATCCAGTGAATTGTAAAATTTCATTCATCTAAGTTTTCGGAAATTTTGTCATTAACAAAATCATATGTCAGCAAAATAAAAGGATATTTTGTCTTACCAGATCAATTTTTAAAAATAAAAGCCCAACATGCATACTTTCAGTTCTAATAAACTAAAAATAAAGAACTTTTATTTCCTCAGAAAATGTCAAAATAAATATATAAATATATCTACAAATTAATTAGGGTATGGATTGTCAATAATGATGAATAACAACTGGAAAATACATAAAACAAAACAAACCAACCGTCTTGTGGTGCATATTAACCCTGCCCCGACAGTGGTCAGAGGAGCCCTCAGGTAACTCCAGGGTCTTAGAGTAGCACTCAATAAACTGTCCTGGGAATGAATGAAAGAATGAATGAGGGCTTGGGGTGATGGGAAGAGGGTACACTCCTCATGGGTAGAAAGTGATCTGCATAGGGCAGGAGTAGAGTAGTATTCAAATATTCTAAATGTACTTTGAACTCCCAATTCTAACCATACTTACAAGTGAACAAATTTCTTATATGTTTTTCCATAACAAACTCTGTATTGTATATGCACACATATGTTTTATGGCCCCCAACATTCATGTTATGTGTTTATTTCAACACAAACTTAACTGAGTATCTTGTATTTGCATGTGTTTAAACACACATGTACATATGCAAATGGGAAACACAAGCCCTTCAAAAAGGGTACCTGAAAATAACAGTGGGGTCACAGAAATTTAATGTATTCCGTAAACTATCAAGATTGCTTCAAGTAAAACAGATTACTTTTTTTTTTCTTTTTGATGAATCACTAAACACAAGAACAGCATAAGCATGTACTTTATTTTTGTTGTGCTGTAAAATTAATCAATATTTTATTTTATGTTGGTTTATCGTTTTGTGGCTATCAAGGTAATGCCTGTTTACTGAATTTCAGTTTCTAGTTTTCATTATATATAATACTGTTATTAAGCAAGGTCAGGCCCATTCATCCATTTAACATATATTTGTTCTAGGTGCTTGGTGTTCTAGGTGGTTCTCTAGGTAATAAAATAGATCCATACCCTCATGAAGCTGATATTTTAACGGGGTGATAAGCAATCACCAAAAAATATACTAAGTAAATGATAGAGTATCTGAGGAATTGAGAAGGCCTATGGAAAGAAAGACACCAGGGATTAAAAGGTTGTTGTTATTTTTCACAATCACTATTCAGTAAAATTTTGAACATTTACCTTTTGAACTTTGAATGATACATTCCATGAAGGCAGGAGCAAATGTATGTTTTTTTCTTTTGATTATCTCCCAAATCCATAGCACAGTACCTGAAATACAGTAGGTATTGATTCACACTTTGGATTACAGAAAACAAAAGATGACAGGTTATTATGCACTTGACAGTTGTTGGTCGTGATACTATTTTGTGCAGTTCTTCTTATGTCAAACTACTTCATTTGAAAATACCTTTGAAATATATGGAAATATTAAGGTTCAGAGCTTATTAATGTTAATTATATTTTATTCCATTTTCTTAGTTCTCTCTGGAAGCCCAAAAGCTCAACATAAGTTGATCTCCATGTTGTTTTGGGATAGGTTGATTTTAGGAAAGTTATATGTAGAAAGTTAATATCCATAATATTAGTCTGATTTGGGAGTTATGATATACAAAGATCTGCCCTAAAGTCAAAGACCCCAAATTAACAGCAATATTTCGTAAACATTAAATATATTTATGATGCACAAATATAAATATTTTATGGCAAATATATTACATTTTTTCCCAGACTGCTTTACACATTACATTTAATTCATCTTCGTTTTATAAAATTAAAAAAATTCTACTCTTGGGGCACCTAGGGGTGCAGTCAATTGAGAGTCTGACCCTTGGTTTTGGCTTAGGTCTTGGATCTCAGGGTATGAGATTGAGCCCTGTGGCAGGATCTGCTCTCAGGATGGAGTCTGGTTAGGACTCTCTCTGCTCCTCCCCACCCTCTAAAATAAATAAATAAATAAATCTTATTATTATTTTTTTTAATCTCTTCTTTCTACTAGATTATAAACTCCTGGTGGTCAGGGAATGACTCTCATTAATCTTTGTAACTTTAAAGCAGATAGCAAATAGCATGTAGTTAATAAAGTTGCATTAATTGCTAAATGCTTAGAACAATTATATCATCAGCTGGAGACTAGAAGACATTCTGTTAAATAGAAAATTTCATAATAGTGTTACAGAGAATCAGGATTTAATATTTAACATGTTGTTGCTAAGTTATAGAAGCCAGAGGAGACAAAAAAATAAAAGATTGGATTCATTTTGCTATTTATACAATGTCATCTTTTGCTCTTTTCATTGAGTCTGTTCAGAGTTACGCCATTAAGGAAATAATAAAGGCTCATAAGTATGTGCTCTCAATTGTGTAGTCTCATAAAAGCTTTGGAAATAAGTATAAGTCTGTTCATTACTGTTAACTACTTATTATGATGATGATAATAAATCTACATTTTTTAATATCCTTCCAACTATTCAGTAAACTTAACATTTTGAAATATACTTGGTTTCTCTTCTAAAGAAAAAAAACATGGTTTTTTGTTTTGTTTTGTTTTGTTTTATGAAAGAATAGCCTGTCCTTTTCTTCCCTTGTGGAAAAATTTATATCTGTTCTGTCATCCTGCAGTGGTTGTGTTCCTCTCTTTTTGTTTATTAACTTTATTCAAATCAGTCATTCATAATGCAATCACAATAATCCTTAAAACAGCATTAATACCTGGCAGGTAAGATGCAGAAGTTTTATTATACATTTATGTAGAATATGGAGATATTAACAAAGGCAATGTCAAATATATAACTTGAAAAGAAATTCACCATTATGGAAAACTTTGGAAATAGGAAAAATAATATGTAATTGTAGTTTGGAGTTTTGTGCACTCCATTTTCCCTCTTTTCTATTATTAGGTCTTACTTAATTTTACCCATCAAATAATAATTGTCAAAGCTTCATTTCTTTTCTGCTATAAACATGTATTTTAAAATCAGATTTTCAGGTATAATAAATTTAAAGAACTTCTTTATTCTAACTTAGCAAAAACTTGTGAAAATACAAACTTCAAGCAGTTGTTTGAGGTAGAATTTCATCTTTTCAGGGAAAATAAATTAGTATTTTGAATTGAATTTAACTTAAAGGGGAGTAATTAGGTCCTGGGGCAGATCATGTGTAAGTAAAATAGCCAATTGTCTAGCTGGTACGATTTGAAGCATGCTACAGAACTTTTCTTGCCTAAATTATTTCCTACCCTGGCTTTCCACACTGCCAGAGATACTTAACAGAATTTCATTCATTAGTACCACATATGGAGATACCCTTTGCTAAATCCTAAGTATTCCTAGACCAGGTATCACCTAAAGTAGTCTAGTCCCTAAGGGAATTTAGTTTACTAGATAATGTTCTTCTAAAGCAATTAACTGAAGTGAGAATCAGGGCAGCTTAAACTTTAAAAGGAAGGATGAAAGAAATCTATGAAGTAGAAAATATTTTTAAGCAGTGATTTTAAAATGCTTCATTGAAGGGATATTGGCAACTAGAGGGCAACATAAAAACACTGACCATCTAAGGTCAAGTACTCAGATTCCGTGGGAGTACTCCAAATGAGCCTGGAGCACCAGAAGAGCTTTCCTCACCGTTCTGCCCAAAAGTGGTGTTTGTCATAACTCTCATCCATGTTCTTCATGCTGTTGTGGGCATTTTCTTTCTTATCCAATTTTACCTATTGTTTATTCCATCTCCCCTTTTACTTCTATATGAATGTAAACATGGAGTAACTATGACTTGACCAATCGGGCCCTCAATATTAAATGAAAGAAATGGTGAAAAGTGTACCATTAGCCAGTTATTACAAAATGAAAAGTTATTAGCAGACAAAAATCACATACAGAACACAGAAGCCCTATCTTTGATCACTGATATTCTCCGGCTGTAAAAGTATTTAGAGTTAACATACTTCGATAAAATCCTAGAAATATGGACTTACGTTGCCATTGAACTCACCACAATAGTATAGGGAAGATGTTTTAAGTTAGATAGGATTATTTATGGTTCCATAGATTCTCCATTTTGGGCTGAAGGTAGTAATTTTACTAGGAATGATTTTGTATTATCTTTAAGGGGACAAAAAAGTCTTAGTAAGATTTTTATTTGTTTTTTTTAAGATTTTATTTATTTGAGAGAGAGCGAGCTTGAGTGGGGGGAGGGGCAGAGAGAGAGGGAAAAGCAGACTCCCTGCCGAGCAGGGAGCCATTTATGAGGCTCTATCCCAGGACCCCAAGATCATGACCTGTGCTGAAGACAGATGCTTAACCAACTGAGCCACCCAGGCACCTCAGAAGTATTAGTAAGATTTTTAAAAGAAATGTAGTCTAAGGCAAAGTAATATGACTCTTATTTTCAGATATGTACACTCAAAATTGATTTATTTCATCATGTTTGATTTCTTTCACTTGAAAACTCAACTTTCAAGGTATTCTTATCCCTTGTATTGATTGCAGCTCAGCTACATAAAAATATTTAATTAGGCTTTCTTTGCTTCTGGCATCTCACCATCCCCAAACCTAAATATATGAACAATTATAATTTCTAAGTGTTTCCTTTCTATCATTTTCCATATGAATATCTTCACATAGTTGTTGTTTTAGTTAACTATTATCCCAAAAATGATGCATCAAAAAGCACCTTACTAAAAAGTCAGTGACTGGGGCACCTGGGTGGGTCAGTTGGTTAAGCGTCTGCCTTCGACTCGGGTCACAATCCCAAGGTCCTGGGATGGAGCCCCACATCAGTCTCCCTGCTCAGCGGGGAGC
Source organism: Phoca vitulina (assembly GCF_004348235.1). Taxonomy (NCBI): domain Eukaryota; kingdom Metazoa; phylum Chordata; class Mammalia; order Carnivora; family Phocidae; genus Phoca; species Phoca vitulina. The sequence goes on from NW_022589704.1 coordinate 24,859,723, forward strand.
CTGCTTCTCCCTCTGCCCCTCCCCCTGTTCGTGCTCTCTCTCTCAAATAAATAAATAAAATCTTAAAAAAAAAATTTAAAAAGTCAGTGACTTAAAACAACATTTATTCTTATGAATCTATGATTAGCTAAGGATCTGGTCTGGTGATTCAGACAGGACTTGATTGGGAAGCTCTGCTTCAAGCATCAGGGGTGGCTGGGATGGTTTGAGGCTGTTTTGCTTTGTGCAATTTATTCTGAGGTCCAGGTGAAGGAATAACAGCTATAAGAAATAGTATTGGAAATTCTTACCATGACCATGGTGCAGCCCATGAGCGAGAGCAAAAACTTCACGATGCCTCTTAAGGCCTGTACAGAAATGGTACATTGTCATTCTAACTAGCAAAGCAAATTATATGGTCAAGCCGAAAACCAAGTGATAGGGAAGTACATTTTTCCCACAGAGAGGGCCATGACAAAAGTTTGAATGTACAAAGGAATAAATAATTTGGGCTAATAATTCAATTTACCATGTTATACTCATGCATCATTATATTATGAATTTTATGTAATATTCCATCAAATGTTCATCCCATAATTTTGTATAACTCTTCCTAACTACTTAGGTATTTATATGAATTTTGGTTTGTTGTATTATTCACATATCAATGAACATATTTGAACATATAGTTTTTTTTGGTTATATTCTTGCATTAAGATACCTTCCCAGAGGAACCCTCCTACACTGTTGGTGGGAATGCAAGCTGGTGCAGCCACTCTGGAAAACAGTATGGAGGTTCCTCAAAAAGTTGAAAATAGAGCTACCCTACGACCCAGCAATTGCACTATTGGGTATTTACCCCAAAGATACAAATGTAGTGATCCAAAGGGGCATGTGCACCCCAATGTTTATAGCAGCAATGTCTACAATAGCCAAACTATGGAAAGAGCTTAGATGTCCATCAACAGATGAATGGATAAAGAAGATGTGATATATATATATATATATATATATATATGTATATATATATACCATATATATATATGGAATATTATGCAGCCATCAAAAAATAAAATCTTGCCATTTGCAATGACACGGATGGACTAGAGGGTATTATGCTAAGCAAAATTAGTCAATCAGAGAAAGACAAGTATCATATGATCTTACTGATATGAGGAATTTGAGAAATAAGACAGAGGATCATAGGGGTAGGGAGGGAAAAATGAAAAAAGACAAAACCAGAGAGGGAGACAAACCATAAGAGACTCTTAATCTCAGGAGGCAAACTGAGGGTTGCTAGAGTGGAATGGGGTGGGAGGGATGGGGTGGCTGGGTGATGGACGTTGGAGAGGGTATGTGCTATGGTGAACTCTGTGAATTGTGTAAGACTGAAGAATCACAGACCTGTATCCCTGAAACAAATAATACATTATATGTTAATAAATAAATAAATAAACAAACAAACAAAATAAAAAAGATACCTCCCCAGAGATGGATTATTTGATTGAAGTGAATGGATAAATGTATCACTCTTGAGAGTCATTACAACACCATCAGCTATGAATAAGACACACTGTTTCATCCCACTTAGGCTGGTATGGGAAGTCTCTAATTCTTGATTGTTTTTGCTACTGTTTTAAAAGAATGAATTAGCACCTCTTTTTTCTTTGCTATTCTACTGATTTGAAATTTGAACACTTTTTAAAAAATGTACTTATGAGTTGTAAATATCTGCTTTTGAATTGCCTGTGTATATCCTTTACTCAATGAACTATTAATAACTTGAATGTAAGATACTTTCCACAGGTATGTCAACTAACCCCATCTAATTCTCAATTTATCATTTCCCTTCCCAAACTGGTCTCATCTATCCCCTAATTCAGTATTTATTCATGTATTGAAGTCAGAAACATGGAATTTATTACTCATCTTCTTTTTCACCCGCATATGAGAACTATGAGAATGTTTTTGGATCCTATTTCAAATCTACTCATTCTTCCTCTGCTCTGCACTAGCCAAGCTCAGACCACCCCTCCCCAGGCTGTTGCAGTGCCCTCTTTACCGTTCTCTTGGCCTGTCGTTTGTCCCAATCCATTCTCAGCATTGCTTCCAGAAATCTTCTACTAACATGAAAATTAGAACAGACCACATACCCTCTCAGAGTTATGTGATGTACGTTACATCTGAATTTCCCATTACACCTAGGAAAAAACATTGAGATCTTTATGGAAGTCCTCCTTCTGTCTGTTCCATCTTATGTCTGTCTGCCCTTGCCTCATTTGTGCTATGTGTACTCTGGACACACAGAACTACTTCTAGTGGTAACAAGTCACTACCACTTTCTCACACCTCCATTTCCTGCAAATGCTGGACATCTTCCCAGATCACCCACACCCCAGTAGTCCTTGTGCCAAATGCCTGCTCATTCTATAAGCTTCAGACTAAAGACCTCCCTGACCCCCCCCCCCAGCAGATTCCTTTTTTTTTTATTTTTCCATTCAGTGTGTAAATTTTTATTTTTCCATTCAGTGTGTAAATATCTTCATTATAGAATGTGCCTTATCCTGTGGTCATTCATCTTTATGTCTTTCTCTTTATTTGGGTAATGTTTTCCTCGTGCTCAGAGACCATGCCTTTTCATTTATATATATCTAGCTCTTAGCACAAGGCCTGCCACACAGGGTAATCATCAAATGTTTCCCAAATTAGCAAATAAGTGAATAATAGAATAAATAAATGAAAAAAATATATGTCTAAATAATCATGCCTTTATTCTGGGCCACAGGTAAATAATGGTATGAGAAGATTTGAGGCAAGGGTCAAGTCACACCATTCGGAATTTATTTTGTAACATCTAGAAATAAATAATACTGAAGGTTAGGTTTGTTACTTTCAAACTTGATGGAAAATTGAGGGAAATGGTACTTTAAAAATTTAAAACTTTGTCACTTATTTTAAAGCAGACATTTTATAAACATATTTGGAATTTTTTTCAATTTAAGACAAGAGTTTTAACAAGGTAGAATTTTTTTTTCTTTTTTTATATAACAAACTAAAGACATTCAACCTGCAAGATCTTATAGCTCATACATATTTACATAATTTGGGGGATGTTTTCCATCTTGTGGCACCACCAACCCCTCGGATATTGCTCTCATATGTATAATTGAAAATGGCTCTCAATCATGTGTTCTTGAGGAAGAGGGAAAGGGGGAAAATAAAGAGGCAAAATCCAGATTTAGCACACCCTTGCTTTTGCCTACATCATCACCTTGGTCCGGATTTTGTCAACTGGCCACAGCTAGCTTCAAGGAACACTGAGAAATATAGTCCTTATTTTGGTAAGTATATGGCCCATAAATCTCCATTACTGTAGAAGAAAGGGAAGGAGAGTATTTTGAGGAGGCAGACAGCAATCTCGGTCACAGCATCAGAAGGTGAAGAGTAAATTTATGATACTTGCTGAGAGTTTGTCCTGGAAAATAAAAACTATCTATTTTTGCTTGGTTGATATAGATGTATACATTTGCTATTTGATATTTCATAGAATAATGATCAGATATATGGCAACTATACCCACGAGAGATTCACTAAATGTATTAGAACTGCCCCATCTTGTCAACACTCCCACCCTTTGACAAGAAGGTACTGTACTCAGCTGAGGCTCCAAATTGGAGAGTTTCCCCATGTCTTGAGTCTTTCATGAATTTATAGGAATATCCAAAATGTCAGCATCGGTTCAGTTTCAGGACTACCTTTTAAGTCTTTGAGATAAATGCTAGGCAGGCCTGGGTCTTCATGTTTGTTTAAAAGAAATGATCAGCAATAATAATTCCCCCTGTAACTTTGTGAGGTGGACTTTTCAAAGGAAGATCCAGGCACTATAACCAAACAAGGAAACTGCACTCTCACATTAAAACAATCTACAATTATCCAGGCAGGCTGAGTGTAATTAGTTAGTTGGAATCAAGCCAGGACACTGAGGCAAATACTGATACTTTCCCTGAAAGGTACCTTGGGATTTTTAATGGCCACTTATGGTCAAGTCTGGAGTTTTGCATCTCATCTAGAAAATAGTACCTCTGGGAGCAGAGTGTTTCCAGCTCCATTACTTGCTAACTACTGACAATATTTCTACAAATAGGGGAAGCAAGTGTTAAGTACTGATCACAAGAATTTTTTCTGTGAATTCATTTCTTGATTATTTGTTCAGGAGAGTACTGCATGTTTTATGGGTAGTGCTGCTCACTGTTGGTAATGATTGAGTAGTGTAGCATAACTCTTCTGTTCAAAATTAGTTGAAATCTGCAATTTTTTTCCAGTATCACAGACATGTTTGATGACTTTAAACAAAACTATTAAACATTTTATTTTTAGAAACATATATCAACATTTTGTCATAAATAATACACATTAAGATATATGTATATCATAACTGAGTATTTTTTATTAAGAGTTAGGTAGAATTTTTAGATTTTCATAGCATTATACACCATAAACAAACTTTAGTTGTATGCTATTTGCAATGAATTAAACTTTTTTTGATAAAATTTGTCATAATAATGGAGTCCTTTGAAAAAGAAATGTTTGAAGAGTTGAAATTCCTGAAGGGAAACAGTTCTTTTTGTTTTGTTATTATTTCTTAACATTTTTGACAATCTCTAGAATTTTGATAGATTGCCTTCTACCTCACTTTCTTGATCTTCTCAAACTGCTGAAATTTTTTGGCAGAACAAGAAAACATACCACCTGAGGAAAGTCAAACACTTTTCTTTCTATGGAAAAGTTACATTAATGAAAAATACTTTTTGTATTGTAAAAATATTTTCGTAAGTGTAACACTATATTTTTTAAATTATATGTCAAATCAAGTTGGACGCACTGCTATTATTCTGTTTGTCACGGTAACTTTTAAAAAGTTTTCTTTGCCAGAAATTTTCTTTTTTTGAAATTTAAAAAGTACTTAAACTTTGACCTTGACTTTTCCACTTGTGAAAATCGTGCATAGAGAGAATATTTTATACTTTTTTAATGAATATGATCACCATACAATTTATGGTGAGAGGAAAAAGAAGCGCTATTTATAATTACTCTGTGGGACAAACAGCTATCAGCTGACCCTGGAAATCAGATGTGTGACCACACTTCCTGTGGTGGGTTCAGTCACAGTTTGATTCATGTAGTCATGTGTGTGAATATGCAATTAAATAAAGTCAGATGGTACAGTGACTATGACCATAGGCCCTGGAACCTACTGCTTGTCATTGTACTCTGACACAATGATGCTGGAACATTACTGAGAAACTTTCAGATTGATTTATTCATTTGTTAAATGAGATGTTATAGACATCCAACTCAAAGATTATGTTTCAGCAGATGAGTGAATCTCTACCTCTTTTGAGACTTTCATATTAATACCTCTATATTATTCTACTTATTTTCTGTGCAATTTCCGATAATTTTGAAGATTTAATTTTAATATCTTCACCTGAGTATTCTGCATATGTATATATAAAATGTAATTATAGGCTACATATTAGTATATGTATAGCAATTACACCTACACATACATACATTTCACTATTTAGCAGTAATTATGGTGTCTTCATAAACATCATCTCATTTATCCTTATGTAGCACTCTGAAATAATATTATACACATATTCTGATGACTACAGCGAAGCTCGGAGTTTTACTAACATTATCCAGATGACAGATATGTATTACATGTATGTATTACATGTATGTGTTATGTATGTATTACATATATGTATTACATGCATGTATTATGAATGTATATGCCTAAAGCATATTTTGAACAAATTGAACTCAAACTGTATTTAGACTTTTGTATTCTTGATTTTTTGTTCATGTATTCATGAAATCATTCCCATATTTTAAAACTCTTTTATTTTAAATATTTATTTTATAAACATATTTTTGTTTATAATTGCTGCATAGTATTTAGCATATATATGCCCCACATTTATTTAATTAGCCACTAGTGCTAGACATTTTACAAATTTTTATTTTACATTTATATATAACACTCTTAAAAATATTCATTTATATGACTTTTTGTCCAATTCTCTGATGAAAAGAGAGTGAACAATTCTTGATGCTTATTGACAAATTAATTTTGAGTGTAGTTTTAACATTAGTATTTTTTAAATATGTCCAATTTTTTAAAAAGTTAGGAGACTCAAGTGGCAAGGTTTCTCAGAGGAATTAAGGAGACTACTTCACTCTCCCTTCTTGAAGAACTAAGTCAATTAACTTCTACACGCCTTGTATTTCACAGTTTTAGAATAGGGACAGTACTACAGAGTCAAAGGGGAAAAGTCCCAGAAAAGTGCTAGTTTTTGTTTTTAATATTGATGTTATTAAAAATATTCACTGTATGCAAAGATATATGAGATAATATCTATGTGCGTTAAGCACATAGAATTCCCTTGAAAAAAGGCAACATATGAAATAGAATATTGACTGTTTCCTATAACAAACTACAATGTAAGCAAAGAAGATACCATAGAACTAACTGATCCCTGTTAGATTTCTTTCTTTTTATTTTGTACCTTTCACAATTCAATATTTCAGAGTTTTCAAAGTAACACAGTATTGCAACTCAAGAGCCACCTGCCACTATGACCCTTGACAGCATTATTACCCTGGCTTCAGAGACTTCCTTATACATGGCCATTACTGAATTGTTTCACCTTGTTTTCCTATACTATTCTAAAACAAATAATAACAATAGACTAGAGAGTCCAGAAATAAACCCAGATATATATGGTCAAGCAATTTACAACAAAGGAGCCAAGAATATACAATGGGAAAATGACAGTCTCTTCAGTACATGGTGTTGGGAAAACTGGACAGCCACATGCAAAAGAAACTGGAGACTATCTTACACAATACACAAAAATTAACTCAAAATGGATTAAAGACTTTAGTACCTAAAACTATAAAACCCTTAGAGGAAAACATAGATGGTAAGTTCCTTCACATTGGTCTTGACAATGATTTTTTTTAATTTGACACCAAAAATAAAGGTAACAAAACAAAAATAAACTAGTGCAACCACATCAGACTAAAAGCTTCATCACAAGAAGGGAAATCATCAACAAACTGAAAAGGCAACCTACTGTGGGAGAAGATATTTGCAAATCATGTATCTGATAAGAGATTAATATCCAAAATATATAAAGAACTTATACAACCGAGTAGCCAAAAAAAAAAAAAGATTAAAAAATAGGCAGAAGATCTAAATAGACATTTTTTCAGATGTAAAAGATGGCCAACAAGTACATGAAAAGATGCTCAACATCAACATCACTAATCATCAGGAAAATGCAAATCAAAACCAATCAAAACCACAATGCGATATCACCTCAAACCTGTTCGAATGGCTATTACCAGAAAGATAAGAAATAAGTGTTATCAAAGATGTGGAGAAAAGAGAACCCTTAAGTACTCTTGGGGGGATGTCAGTTGGGGCAGCCACTATGCAAAACAGTATGGAGTTTCCTCAAAAAATTAAAAACAGAACTATCATATGATCCAGCAATTCTACTTCTGGGTTTTTATCCGAAGAAAACAAAAACACTGATTCAAAAAAAATATATGCATCCCCATGTTCATTACAGCATTATTTACAATAGCCAAGATACAGAAACAATCTAAATTCTATCAATGGATGAATGGAGAACATTGGGAATCTATATACAATGGAAAATTATCAGCCATAAAAAAGAATGAAGTCTTGCCATTTACAACAACATGGGTGGACTTTGAGGGCATTATGCTAAGTGAAATAAGTCAGACAGAGAAAAAGGCAAATTCCATATGATCCCACTTATATGTGGAATCTAAACAAAACAAAACAAACAGGTTTTTTTTGAGAGCAGATAGGTGGTTGCCAGAGGTAGGAGTGAGTAAAAAGGTGAGGAGGGTTACAAGGTAAAAACTTTCAGTTATGAAATAAATAAGTCATGGAGATTTAATGTACAGAATGGTGACTATTGTTAATAATACTATATTGCATATTTGAAAGTTGCCAGAACAATAGATCTTAAAAGTTCTCATTACTAGAAAAAAAATGCTCTTACTATGTATTATGTTAACCACCACATTTTTGTGGTGGTCATTTGACCACATACACAAATAGCGGATCATATGTTGTATACCTGAAACTAATATTAAATATCAACTATATCGTATTGTATTATATTATTTTTTAAATATTTATTTATTTATTTTAGAGAAAGAGAGAGAGCATGGGTGGGGGGAGTGGCAGAGGGAGAGGGAGAGAGTGAATCTCAAGCAGACTCTCCACTGAGTGCAGAGCCCAACACAGGGCTCGATCTCATGACCCTGAGATCATGACCTGAGCCGAAATGAAGAGTCAGAGGCTTAACCAACTGAGCCACCCAGGCACCCCTATATTATATTATGTTATATTATATTAATTATATTATATATCATATCATATTATATGTCAGTTATACCTCAATTTAAAAAGCAACAGTATATTCACATGGTTAAAAGTAACAGCCTTCTGCTTTGCCTAATGTCTAGCTCATTTCTTCTAATGGTTATCAGTGTATGTCTTGAATATGATTTTTTCTTATTTCATTCATCTTAGACATTATCTATTAAATAGACTATGTCATCAACCTTGACAAGTTTGTTCTTTAACTGTAAAAAATACTATATCCCTGTATCTAAAAGTTGAAAATCAGTATAGAGTATTTATGTTATTATAATTTTTGAAAACTCATTTGTAGCAGACACAAAAATAATGTACTATAATTGTATTTATTTTCTTTTGCAGTTTTTTGTTTGTCTTGATTTTTTTGCTTAGCTTCTGTTTTCTTGCACTATTTGTTTTTATTGTAGTCTAATTATTTCCAAATACTTTATAATATAATGCATTTTATCAGTCTCCTTTCTTTCCTTTTTTTTTTTTGGTTTTCTTTCTTTTTATTATTATTATGTTATGTTAATCACCATACAGTACATCATTAGTTTTTGAGGTAGTGTTCCATGATTCATTGTTTGTGTATAACACCCACTGCTCCATGCAGTACGTGCCCTCTTTAATACCCATCACCAGGCTAACACATCCCCCCACCCCCCTCCCCTCTAGAACCCTCAGTTTGTTTCTCAGAGTCCATAGTCTCTCATGGTTCGTCTCCCCCTCCGAATTCCCCCCCTTCATTTTTCCCTTCCTACTATCTTCTTCTTTTTTTTTAACATATAATGTATTATTTGTTTCAGCGGTGCAGGTCTGTCTCCTTTCTTTCTGAAGACCAGTCTCCTTAGACATTAAGTTTTATTTCATCAATCTGTGTTAGTTTCTGTAGGTCTGCTGCATCTATACTTTACTTTACTTTCTGTATCATGACTTCTACTTTGTTGCTTTCTCCCATATTATCTTGAAGAATATCTTCATATATGTACCCCCCCCAAAAAAAGAAGAAGAAGAAAGAAAAGATGAAGAATAAATTTACTAGGTCCTTGAATATCTAAAAATGTATCTCTTTTATACTCATAATTTATTGATGTTTTTGATTGATGGTTTGGGTTTAGAATGCTAGGCTAAAAATAATTTTACTTAGTATCTGAAATACACTTTTTAAGATATAGTGCCCCTGTTGGGAAGTGTAATATTACTTTCCTATTCTTTTTTTATAATTCTCTATGTGTTTTTGGTTCTCTCTTTCTGGAAACCTTCATATTGATCTTCCTGATCTTCCCTCCCTCCCTTCCTTCCTCCCTCCCTCCCTCCCTCCCTCCTTCCCTTCCTTCCTCCCTCCCTCCCTCCCTCCTTTCCTTCCTTCCTTCTTTCATTTTTCTTTCTCTGTTTCTTCTGCTTTCTGGAAGAGTTCCTCAATTTTATGTTCCAATATTTCTATCAATATTTATTGGAAATAATAGCTTTCATTTTCAAGAACATTCATTCTTTCATTGGTTGTTCCTTCTTACAGGATTTTATTTTTTTCTTCCCACAGACTTTCCCCTAAATGATCTGAAGATATTAACAATATGTATTGTTGAAGTCTCCACTGCTTTCTGACTTATGGCTTATTTGATGTTGGCTTCACCATTTAAAAAATCTTGGTCTTTAATTTTATAAAGATTATATTTTGGTTTTGAAAAGATTACACTGTTAGACTGTGGTAGATTAATTGGTTAGAGGCAAGAGAATAAGCAAGGAGACACAGCGCAGTGACCTAACCAAGAGTTTGGAGAAGGGGCCACCTATCTCTTGAAAGACCAAGGACAGATCAGTATAAATAATAAATGTTGGCAAAGTATTTTAAATAAATACTTCTCTGCTTACTCTAGTTATATTTGTCTATCCTCATAGTCTCTCTTTTCTTTCTTTGACCTTAAATACTCTTTGTTTTCTCCACTAACCTCTTTTCCAGAAACTATTGTTAAACTCAGGTATTTCATTAGACAGATCTTTGTCCTCCTTCAGCTCTTCTCTGTAGTCAGATATGGAAAAAATATATATATATATACATATATAGGTTTAGGGATCACAGATCTATGGCAGATAGAGGTTGAGTAGAATCCTATTGAAATGACTTTACCTTCTGCTCAGGGGTAGAGTGAACACTCACTATTAGGGATGAAGAGTTGTTACAGAGGGACCCACTACAACCATATCCCTCCAAAATGGACCTGGGGGGGAGGCTACAGCACTAAAACAAAACAAAACAAAAAACTAAGATAAGGACCTAGGGGAAAGAGCCCAAGTTTCCTGAAATTCCTGTGTCCTAAGTACAGAGAAGAAATCAGTGTGTGGTTCCCAGAAGTCTTCTAGTAACCCTGGCATTTTGGGGGAGCAGAAGTAAAAACAGCAGGCAGCTAAAATTTTGCCTGCAGCCTACTCCTGGCTGAAAGCATCCTACTTGCCTGAAGTCAGTTCTTGAGATTTCTTTCTTTTGAAACTGATTAATGGAATGGCTTCTTTGGAATTTTTTTGGCCTGTTGATTTCAGTGATAGTGGGATCTGAATGTCTCTCAATTCATTTCTTCCCAAAGAACAAGGGTATATTATATAGAAATCAATTTTTCCTTAGCAGGACCTCATTAGAATTATGAAATATACAGGTTGAAACTTTTTTTTTTTTAAGATTTTATTTATTTATTCATGAGAGACAGAGAGAGAGGCAGAGGCAGAGGGAGAAGCAGGCTCCCTGCAGAGCAGGGAGCCCGATGCGGGGCTCTATCCCAGGACCGTGGGATCATGACCTGAGCCGAAGGCAGATGCTTAACCGACTGAGCCACCCAGGCGTCCCCAGGTTGAAACTTTTCTTTACTCCTTTCCACCTCTAGTCTCCAAGGATCAAGTATATATCCCCACCTTACTGACTGATTCAGGACCAACAACAAGTCTGGGATTATATTCCTGACTACAACTTTTTTTTTCTATGTTTGCCCCTTTTATCTAAATTATAATTTAACCTTCCAATATCCTTTAATCTTTAATTTTCTTTGTGCTATTAAGTTAACCCTATAAACAAGTCCATGCTAATCTAACAGCCCATTACTGAATTTCACCTTCCAGGTGACATAAAAGCTTTCACCTACTTAAAATCCACGTGTGATTTCAGTGGTGGGAGTGTGATGTCCTGTGGTGATATTTCAGCAGCACACATTCCAAACTTCATAATATAGCCAGAGGCTTAGTCCACCTCCATGACAACAAATGGGGATCACAATAAGAATGAAGAGGAGGGATGGAATTCATTGCATTCTAGACTTCCATTCTTCACATAACTATAGGAACTTTTGCACTTTTCTTTCTTTTTTTCATGACTTCTATAACTGCCTCATCTTCCCTTTCCATTCTCTATCAGTAGGTAGAGGAGCTGATAAGACTCGATCAATGAGATCCTATCTCCGTATGGTTATTTAGGTAAAGGCTGGATATTGAGGAATCCCCAGATTTATTTATTAATAAACCAGATGCAGTAAACAGCTAGTCAAAGACCATAACTGGCCGACAGCTTTGCTTGGCATGGGGAATGTTTACAAAGAGGGTCACTACCCAACACATTCTGGATTTGGGCCCCTGAGAACAAAACTGAGCTCTGGCAACCCTGGAGTCACACTGTCTCTTGGTAACACTCCTCTGAAGTGGACAGCCTCTGCGCCTTTTAGCTGCAACAGTTCTCCCCCAGTCTGCCCTACTTCCAACCCACTCTGTGTTCCTGAAACCTCCCTCACCTTACCCATTTAAGGCCAACCGCTAGGAGATATTGTAGAATTCATTATTGTCTAGACTGTTCAGCAGTAACTTAGTACAAACTATATAGATAAAAGTATAAGTAGTTTTTGATCTTTGTTTTTGACAATATTTTTGCCCATTTACTTCCTGAGAAATGGTCTTTTTAAATCTATTCAGTGAGTAATGATATACTTTGAATTGACTTCTCTCTACTTCTGAAAAGAAATGTTGGTTTACATAAAAAATTTAATGTGGCACATCTTTCTGTTATTAATATGCATTTGCCACCTGTCAGCTGAATAGATCCAAAATTGCTTATTAACAAAGTTGAGTGAATAAATGGAAAAAGTGTATAAATAAATGAACTTCTACACTTCAGGATGTCGACATTGTGTGGAAGGATTTTCCTTGAAAATGTGCCAACTTTTTTTTTTTTTTAACTTTTGGATCACATCTTATTATCCTAGCTGTAATTAGAAACCTTGTGAAATTAAGAACCATTAAATTCAATGAGTTTTCAGCATCGGAAACTTGCCCAGAGGCACCAGCCGATGGGTCTGCCTAGAACTGGGTTTCATAGAGTTCTCCCTCCTCTCCTCCCATTGATTCTAAAAGGGAGTGTCTTTTCCACTTAGCTAATTAATTACACCTGCCAATAAGCAGATGGTTCTGCAGGCTTTGAAGCATGGAAATAGCTAGGTCCATATCAGCTAGCTTAAGCTTCCTTCAGTTGCAATTTAGATTATAACTCTTGAAGCTGCAAAGAAAATAAAGTATTACATAATTACAAAAGATACGATATTTTAAAATATTTTTTATTTAAAAAATGTACTTTAAGGTATAAATTATCATTCCTTTTTTTAATTCAACACAAACATACTTTTAAAATAATTATGTTTATCATCTAGTTTGGAACAATACTTGCCAGATGTTATCATCTAATTGTTCTGAGCTCTGAAGTAAATGAGACTACAGGAGCAGCGCCACTTAGAAAATTGTTAAAAATGGTTCTGAAAATATTACAGCTTTTTAGTAAATAATGTTTTGTGTTGTTGTTTAATGATAAAAAGAAAGAGATGTATATGTAACAATGGTGAAAGTAGAACTGAGGGCACTTAGTGATACTCCTACCAACATCCCCACTTGTATTCCACATTTTTATGCTGGTCTGGTTGGTCTTCTTTATTTTTTTTCCCCTTGCATCTCAAGCTAGGAAGCTTTAACTAGAGATTATTACTGGAGCTTAATTTTCATGTAAAATTCTTTCAAATATGACATAGCTGTATAAACACATCCTACAAAAGTAAATTAGGCATAGAATATGAATGCATACAAGATAATCTATGAAATACTCTCTTTAGTGAGGTCATATTAAATTACCTAGTTTAAATCTTTTTGAATTCACAATTAAATGTTTAGTCTCATAAAATTTCTAAAAATATTGTCTCTAATTCTACTTTATATGTGAGAAAATTTTAGTTAAGGGCTTTTACTTTGAAAGATAATGAAGTAATTAAAATTGAACATATCCTTTTGTTAGAGGTAGAATAAAAATTCTTCCATGTAGGGCGCCTGGGTGGCTCAGTTGGTTGAGTGTCTGACTCTTGATTTCAGCTCAGATCATGATCTTGGGGTCTCAGGATCGAGTCCTCTGAGGGGCTCTGTGCTCAGCACAGCATCTGCTTGAGATCCTCTCTCCTTCCTCTCTTGCTGTTCCCGCCCCCCATTTGCTGGCTCTCTCTTTAAAATAAATAAATAAAACCTTAAAAAAACTCTTTGATATACAATATTTTATATTCTTACTTGGTTTCTCAATACATTTATGAAATTAATGTAAATAAAATTAATATAATATCCCAAACTCCCAAATAAAATCACCTCTCTCCTTTTCCACTATTTTTTCTTTTCCACTATTCTATTTTTTTTAAGATTTTATTTATTTGAGAGAGAGAAAATGAGAGAGAGCAAGAGACGGGGGAAGGTCAGAGGGAGAAGCAGACTCCCTGCTGAGCAGGGAGCCCGATGCGGGACTTGATCCTGGGACTCCAGGATCATGACCTGAGCCTAAGGCAGTTACTTAACCAACTGAGCCACCCAGGCACCCCCTTTTCCACTATTTTAAATAAAAGTTACCTGGTAGATATATCTAAAGATGGATATATTTAATTATTTCAAATAGAAAAGGATAATTTTTAAAATTTATACCTTAAGAAGATACCTCAATCTTCTTGTACTATTGAGTGGTATACAATTTAATTCAATAAGTTTACCTGCAGAAAGGCTCTTGTGATAAAGTGACATTAACCATATGTTTTAATTTTGAATTCCTTTCTCTTCCACTCTGTGAGCTTTACCTCATTTGCCTTTAAAATTATCAGGATATTAAGTTTAATGTTAAAATAAACTTTCATTGATTTGATTTCACTAATTTGAATGCTTTGTTCTTTTGATTTCTTTGTATTAATTGTTCAGCAACAATAGGAAAAAACATATGAGGGCATTGCAGCTTTGGTTAAGAGAACCAAATGGCCTACACATATAAACGATACATTTTCCTATTTTTAGAATGGAGTTGCAAAGTACATAGAGGCAGATTCTACTGAGGCTATGATTTTGGATAAGGTAATTAAAAATCATTGTGCCCTATTCATTAAAGCAGAGCTTCCAAGGATTAAGCATAAAGTCCCCATGTACTTGAAAATAGTAAAGTTGCCCTTCTTTCTTTTCTTTAATTCAGTCTTTTTACAGAATTGAAGGGTTTTTCCTTAAGTAGGCTGAATTCTTGAAGTGTTAATGTGCTGATTTTTCCTCTGTGTCTACTTTTGACAGACGCAAAAGGAATGCACCTCCAATGATGAGGTTGGGATATAATCCAAATATCTAACAGAGCCAAGATTTTTTTTTTCAATGCACAATTTTTCATGTAGAAAAAAATACCCTAAAAGCATAATTTTACCTTTCAACTCAATAAAATATTTTCAAAAAGGACTTCAGGGAAATTACTCTGAGTTCTTAATTATACTTAGAAGTAGATTGTATAATTTAGAGTTGTACCTCATCTCTGCTTAAACTTTTTTTTTTCCTTTAAATTTCTCAACCTTTCCTTTTATTATGGAAGAATAAAAAGTTTAAAAGCAGGATCTCAACTCAGCAGTTAATGAGTTGGAATCATAGTTCTCTGGAACTCCTACCAGTTATTTACCTCTCTAAACTTCAGTTTTCTCATCTGTAAAATAAGACTAGTAATAATTACCTCATAGGACTTCTGTAAGGATTAAGAGAAATGCTGCATTATAAAGATGTTCAAATAATGGCAGCACTTACGAAGAGGCACTAGAGTGAGGTGGTTAAGCATGGGCCCTGGAACCTGCCACGCAGGCATCCTAGCTTGACCCCTATATGTGAAACATTCAGCACCTTGTTTAATCATTCTGTGTGTCTCTTGTTATGCGATTGGGGTATTGGAATCCTACCCAGAAAAAGACAGCTCTGAATTTAAGGATGTTAATTAATATACTATTAAATATACTATTAAAAGGGCATCTGAAACTCATGCAAGTTGAAAATAATTTTTTTAAATGAAATAAATTTTTTTTAAAAAGCAAGCACAAACCTATATATTCTAATTTTGCCTAATAACCCAGCCCCAGCTCTAGCTCTCTCAGAACTGTTTTTGTAGGAAGGAGCAGAAAAGATTGTTAAGCAGGATAGAAGAAATTTGTTTACCAGAGAATCTTTCTTATTTTCCTAATAGCAATAATAATAATACATCAATTAAACATTTGCTCTATGACAGATATTGTGGTGAGCGTTTATATATATGAACTCTTCTTCTCCTTACAGTTGTCCTGGGGAGAGGTATTACTAATGTCTGCTTATTATTAATATCTATTTTATAGGTAAAGGACCGAGGCTTGGGGAGAATAAGCAATGTGACTGAAGCCCCACGAGTAATCTGTGGTGGAGTCATGGTTACCCATTCTCACCCCACAGCCTGTGCAGAATTTACATCCCATCAGTCTTCTCTTCTTGAATTTTGGCATCTGGAGTTGACTGACTCATCTGACATTGTTAGGCAGATTGGCACTTGAGTCATTTCTTCACATCCAGCCTCAAGAGCAGCCAAATACCTGAAATAATTTTTAAATCATATTTATTAACCTAGGAAAGTAGAGGCATTCTAAAATAAGAATGCATCTTAATTTAGAAGACATGATAAGGTTATAGAACTTTACCAGGGCATAGTGGATCCTATTTTGTTATGACATCAAATGTCACAAGATGAAAATAATTTTTACAATGGGGAAAAATGAGAGTGGTGGTTCTAGGAGCCATAGAATATAATGATTTATTAGAGATGATGTCAAGTACTTTATGTAGAAATTTTAATAAGTTTCTTCTTCAGATATTTTAGATATCTAGTTTTAACTCTTAAAATCTCTGAGCAAATACAGTATTTGATTACATCGTGTCTTTATTCAAGAGTAATGGCTTTGTTTTCCTTATATTAACCAGCAGTATTATTATAGTTTAATGCTTGTTACACATCTACTTTTTATTATGCATTTTATTGATTTAATTTTTAACTTAATAAATTTAAACAAAAGTGTGGAGCAGTCCCACCTCCCTGCTCAACCCTGAGCTACAGAGATGTGTTTAATAGTGCTCTCTGTTTCCTAATTAATCCATCCTGCTGCAGTAAAAATGCCAGATTCTTGAAATGGAAGAGGAGAGCTTAGCTTACTTGTCCCTGTCCTTTAGAAGTTACCCTTATTTCTGGGGTGCCTGGGTGGCTCAGTCGTTAAGCGTCTGCCTTCAGCTTAGAATTTACCCTTATTTCTTTGAAGCACAATGGTAATGGCAACGATGGAAAGGTCACCTGGAAATTGCCAGTGGAGACATTGGGACCTGTGAACTATGCACCAGCCTGAAGTGAACAGAGGGAAATCTAACAGCTTTTGCAGCCAATGCTTCATAAAATGATGATACTCCTATTCAATCATTTATTCCTAATTTTCTCCAGATTAAAACTCTATTTAAAAAATCTACTTCATTTGGACCTAATTGTGGGTTTTTAAAGTATAATAATACCAGCTTCTGTACATTGTTATTTTATGACTTATTTTGTAAAATGGCATTTTTATTTATTATTTTTAATATCACTTTAACAAATAGGCATTTTAGCAAAGACATCTTCCCCCAAAGCCATGTATATGTTATTTTTAAGATTCTTATATAGCCTTTTAAAAATCTTGATGTTTGAAATAGTATAATCATTTTACAAGATTAAGTCATTCTTCTTTCTCTTGCTTTATCTTTTATCTGCAAGTCTTAGCTTGCCAGCAACAGACATACATAGCAATATTGTTTATTATTACTGTCATCAGAACAAATCATACTTTTCTGAAATACTCTAAAGGAGTAGTGAGGAAATCACACATTGTGAGAAGAGTTATTAAAACTATACAAACTAATATTGTAGGTGAAATATTTGAAAGTGACCATGCAGTGTATCTCAGGCTTATTGTGTTAAAACCTATAAATAAAAGGAACAAATCATTTCTGGGTACTAATATGACTTTCCCCCTTATTGGTAATGAAAACATTGAACTCTACTGATTTGTTCTACTGAAGCTATTATATTTTCTGGAAACTTGGAGTAGTTAAGAGGATCGTTGTCTGTATTGAGGGCTTTCTGGGAGGTAGGGGAATAAAAATATTTGATCTTTATGTAAAGGAGTGTTCTATTATAATAGCAAAGATAATGAATTTTTCATTCTTTCTCTTTATATACCTTTAATTATGTTTCATCTTTATCAGATAGATACTCACTTGTGACTTTTGCATCCATCTTTCAGAATTCATACTTTGCTCTTTGTTTATGTAATTACTGATATAGTTTTAATATATTTTCCAATATATTTTAAAGTATCATTTTCAGAACATTGAATCAGATGCCCCTGCAAAAAAAAGAAAATTACAAGTTAGGAGGGTAACATCTGGTACATTAACTTACTCAGTTGTTTACTAATAAACTCAAATAGAGATAAAGTTTTCCACAGTATTTTGTGTTTCACACATTGAAAGACCCTTCCTCAAGTAAACAATAAACCTCTTGCCTATGAAAACCATATTTAAAAAATAATATTTAAGAGACTAAACCTTATTAATCATTGGGGAAGTGCAAATTAAAGTAATACCACATCATACCAACCAGAATGTTTACAATAAAATACATAGAAAAAAAAAAAAGAAAGAAATAGGGGTTGACAAGGCTAAGAAGCAAGTAGATTCCTCACACACTACTGATGGGAATATAAATTGGTAAAAAGCACTTTGAAAAACGGATTGTCACTATGGTCCAGCGATTTCATTTCTAGGTATGTATGCAATATAAATGTGCACATTTGGTTACCAAAAAGCATATGCTAGGATGTTAATAGGAGCATTATTTGTAATAGCCCAAATGTGGAAGGCATTCAAATGCCCGTCAGTGTAGAATGGACAAATAAAACATTCAATACCATACAGCAATGAAAATGAACAATGTGGATGAATTTTATAAACATAATATTGAGCAAAGGGGAGCCAGACAAGAAAGAATGCATATGGTATTATTCCATTTATTTAAAATACAAAACTAGGTAAAAGTAATTTTGTTCCAACTCAGGATAAAATTTCCTTAAGGGAGTGGTGTGAAGAAGAAAGCATAAGGAAGCCTTCTGTGAAGATGGAATGTTCTATTTCTTGATCTGGGTGTTGGCTACATAAGTGTGTTCAGTTTTTAAAAATGCATTGCATATTATATATGCACATCTATGTGTGTATGTTATGCTTTAGTGAAAAAGTTTGAAAAACTATGTATTTGTTGAAGTCACGAGATTTATGTTTTATAAGTATCCAGAAGATGCAAGATTTCTTTTGAGTCAGGATGACAGAAACTGCTTGTTGTCTCCCAATATCCATTACCACTGACTAGCTTTTAAATAGTATATGAAGTTTAGCTAATCATATGGCCACCCATGAACAAATTCGTGGAGCCAACAGCTAGGCACAAGGAAGGTAGGGAATCAGTCTTTGTTCAGTGGCTCTTTGCATGAACCTTCATTAAGAGACAATGCACTTTCCTTCATCTTTTGCATGGAATTTACCAGGTAGAAACTCCTCTTGTTTTGAAGATGGTGGAGCAACAAGATGAAATGGAATCTGGGCCCCTGATGACTGTGGATTTTCCATAATAACTTTGAATCACCAAGCCAGACTTCTATAATAAATAAATAAATAAATAAATAAATAAATAAATAAATAAATAAAATTCTGTCTTCTTTTAAATATAATCTAATCTAATACTAAGTAATGCAAAGTTTATATAAATACATAGAAAAAGCATTACTCTTGTTTATACCAATGAGTAAACAACTCTCTAAGTAATTACTAAGTATAAAGTGTAGTATAATCAACAACTGTGTGACAGATACCATGAGTACAATATTTCCATTATAGAGTTGAGCAAACTGAGTTTCATAAAGGTCTACAAGGTCACACATCTTGCAAGCAGAAAACTAGATTTTGAACTTAGTTTTACCTAGTTACCTAGATTCGGTATTTTTGCCTTTGCACTCAAAGCCCCAAGAGTGGAAGATGGATCGATCCATCATCTATTTATCTATCTACCCACCCATCTACCTATAGCATATCTATCTGTATGTTTGTCTGTCTTATCTAACCAGCTGCTTACTTATATGTATATGTATCTATCTACCTATAGTATAGAATTTACTATGACTTTAGTATGCAAGATGAATTTGTGGGGAGAGTGGGCTTGAAGCAAAAAGTTCAATCTGCTATGAGATGATAGAACCTGAATTAAGAATAGCAGTAGATGTAAAAAGGATGGGATAAATTAAGAGACATTATGACAAATTTTATTTAGGATATCAGACTGATTAAATATAGAGGTAAATGAATTAATGGTAAGTCTCAAGTTTGGAGTCTACTTGACTTTCACAGCATGTTATTCTGATGTTAACTGAAATAAGGAAACATAGGGGGAGTAAAAATTTGGGAGAAATTATTAGGGGTAAATATTAAACATATTGGCACATACATAGAATTATATAATGAGGTAAGAGAACAATTTGAAAAGGAAATCCTGTAATCATAATTTAAAGCAATTACAAGACAAAATTTATTTTTAAAATTTTCCAGACAACATCAATGAGTTTAAGTAGATTACTACTTCCCTAATAGATAAGAAGAATTAATACATTAAGATTACACTAATTTCATTCAATATTTTATGTGATTTATAATGTGAACATTATCTAGTACATGAAGAGGAAATATGACTTACATTAGACTATCAATTCAGCAACCAAAAACTTTCTTAGAAATATCAGTTATGTTCTCAAGATATGTTGTTATTGTCATTATAATCATCAATTTCTACTATGTGCTTGACACTTTTTTTGACACTAAGGCCACAGAAAGATGTATGTCATGGTTCTTATCCTCTAGAGATCTATAAGAGGGGAGATAAGATAAGTATGCAAAAGGATAAAGAAGGTAGGATAGTATTTGCTCTGTCAGGGGAGTGGTTCAAATAATCAGTGTTATATGAGTTAGCAGCAGTTAACCTCTAAAAGCTAGATGGTCATAGTAGACTTCTCAGAGTTCGGACGCAAGTTGAAACGTAATGAAAGCTAAGAATTGTACACTGGAACTTTATGGAGAGCATTACTGAGCTCTATTCAATTGAAATCAAGATATTTTTGCCATTATTTTCTATTTTAAGCTGATTTTCAGCCAGTGAATCTAATCATTTCTTCTTGAAATTGCCTGCTTGGATCAGAAAACTGTCCGCTGTTGCTTCCCAGCATCCATTCAGTATCCGCATCCATGAGCTTTTGACTCTGATCATTGAGCTGAAATACAGAGGGTTACATCACTCATTTACATTATCACCTTCTCCCCACTCCCAATACAAATGTGACATTTCAATTTTGCACACTTCAACTCTCCTTAAATCATCTGTATAAAAACTTCAAAGCTTGATTGATGATGAATGAGCCATTGTCTCCTCAAGCACCCGGTTCTCATTAGCCTTTAGAGTCTCAGCTTATTAATAATGTACTTGAGGGCTGACCCAGTGGGGTAGCACAATTCACTGTGCTCCCAGCTGAAAGCTCTGGGTTTGGGAAAGATATAGGAATCTCTGGACCAAGTCCATTCCAGAGATGATGTATTAAGTATCACAGGTGGATGATGTGAGCTATATTACTTTTGTATCATTATCTGCCAACAGACTTGTGTGGCTTAAGGTGATGACAGTAAGAAAGATACATTGCTTTATGTCTGAGAAAATCCGGTGACTGCGTCCTATAGCTTCATCTTGAAAATGGGCTTTGCCACTTTGGATTCTGACTTCTTGACTGTGACCTTTGGCTTGGTTAGGCAATATAAGTCTGATATATGGACTAGTCAGACATTCCCACAGTAATTAGACAAGTGCAATATCTCTAATCTTTATTTTTATTATCATTTTAACTCTAAGGTTTACCTGTAGATGTGCCCATGCAAAACAAGACATTTAGATATACAATCAAGGATTGATGTTAAGTATTTCATTCTTGCTTATTTGATTTTCTTATATTACCTTTCGTAGCTTTGTGAGGAGAAGTAAAATGTTTACTGTTGATACCAGTCATGTAGACTATAGTGGAATATGGCTAACTGCATTTAAAATTATCTTTATTTTGTAAAAAAAAAAAAAAAAGACATTCAGTCTTATTTATGAAATAGTTACAAATTGTGCATGGGGTCAAAGCAATTTTGTCAACTTCTTAAACTATGTAAGGAGGTCATATTAATCTGTATTTTCAGCAGGGTTGCTTCATCACAATTAGGCTATTTCATACCAGGCAGGGAAGGAAAAAAACCATGATTCAGTATTTTATCACATTTTCTTTTGAGAGAATATATTTGCAAAATGTCAACGATTCTTTTAATGGTCAGTCATCCCCAAATTCACTATAATAACTAGCATTTGAAAAGAAATGAAGAGTGCAAAAGAACTTATTTAAATAACACAAACATTTCCTTCTTCATTAGACTCATGCAAATGGGAAATCAAGGGAAGAAATGGTCAAATGGACAATCTTTGCAGATTGGAAGACTAAGACACAAATACTTTATAGGCTCTCATATGTCATATTGGCACTTTACACCTTTCTAGAAAATAATTTAAGGAACAATATGAGGTAGATTTACAATTCAATATAAAAAACATGCTCTTACATATACTAGGTAATTTGCACAGGTTTGAGGAAATTTGATGTGTCCAGGATAACTCAAAATCATCATTATTTACTTGATAAATAATAACTGAATTTGATGCACAAAATAGGTTTAGGGATACAGAAGAAAATGTCTAAATGTGACTTATAAATATCCAACATACTGCTTGCAGTAATTTTGTACATTATCAATTATAAGCATTTTATATAATAAAAGCTATTTATCTTTCAGCTTATAAAAACTCTACTTCAAAATTACATATTTTTTAAATTTTTTCCTATACTCAAGATAGATATTTATTGGTCTACCCAAATATGTTTTTCTATAATCAGGCTATTATATTTGATTTCATAGAGCAAATATTTATTGTGTATCTGGCTTCTGCCTTGCATAATGCTAGACACTGGGGATAGAGTTTTGACCAAAACAGAAATGACCTCTGACATAATGAAATATAGAACCAGTTCAGATAAACTATAGAGTGTTTAAGGAAAAAAATAACTTTCATTTTTACTTTGATTTGGTCAGAATTTAAAATTAAAAGTTACAACAGAAGTTAATTGATCAATGTTGGTGGCAAATTCATGTTACTTTTGTGTTTTAAGTTTGATTTAACAAATATGTGTTGATTAGCTATTGCTTCAGGTTTGATATAGATACAGAACTGAAAAATATTCCTTGCCTTCGTAGAGTTTAGTCTAGTATTTCAGTTATAAATTGTGTGCTATATATGTTAAATTCAATGTATGTAAGAGTAGTGTTGATTATAATTTACTTACTCTACATACAGAAAGATTCATATTTTTTACCTGACTTGCATGCATTAATCTAGTAGGAAATGTTTGATATGCAAACCTGTTTAAGTGTTTGACAGAACTTTTAAAAAATTAAATATTTTTTGCATAGAAGATCATATTTCATATATCTTACCATACTTAATTGTGACATTTATTAAAAAGAGTTCTGTTTTGTGAACTTACTGGGAGTATTTTTATATAATATGATAAAAAATTCATAGCAGTTTTTTTCTACCAATTATTACAATGACCAAGATTCTATATGTGTTTCTCCTAATTTTCTCTGATATATTTCCTACAGTGGAAGTGAAATACAATAGATGGGATGACCCTGAGGTTATTTACTTATTCGTTAAGTCATTTCACTTTTCCAGGCTTTGTGCATCTTTATGTGAATGTCAGTTACATTTGTGCTTGTTTTCTATATTACTTAGAATTGGAAATCCTCTTTTTTGTCATGGTTTAAAAATTTAATTATTAATCACTTAATTTCATTCTAATGGAAGGGAAACTCTCTTGGCATAACACAGATCCAATAAGTCTTTAATAGAATTTATGATAACTCTGCTGTTCTTGTTTGTTGGTAAACATAGATCTGAAGTATGACCAGACATTTTCCTGATATCTTCTTGGATAAATATCTTACCAAGCATTTCTCTTTTTCTAATCCTTGTCTTTCTTTCTAATCTAAAAAGGCAGCCAAGCCATAATAGTCAAAAACATTAGGAAGCCCTTTTGTCCGGTAAATAATCTGTGTTTCTAACAACTTTCTTACAGGTCAATATATTTCCCTAGAATTTTCTTAGTTCAGAAATAAATCTAACTGAATATTTCACCAAAAAAGCATATTAAATTAAAGTTTAAAATTTTGTATAGGAGCACCTGGGTGGCTCAGGCCAAGCATCTGACTCCTGGTTTCTGCTTAGGTCATGATCTCAGGATCCTGAGATTGAGCCCCATGTAGCTCTGTGCTGGGCATGGAGCCCATTTAGGATTTTATCTCCCTCTCTCTCTGCCTTCCCTCCCACCCCCTTATCCCATGTGCACTCTCTCTCAAAAAAAAAAAAAGTATAAAGTTATAAAATCAATGTAAACTATACCAATGAATAAGTACAATATTAACATTTCCTCACCTATCTTTAGGTAACCAAATTGATCAAAAGAAAATGTAAGATAAAGTATATGTTAAAACTCTCCTATAAATGTCAATAAAATGCTCATTTTCTGATTATAGTGTTTCGACATTCACCAACAGAATACAATCTAAGCCAAATATAAAGGAAAAGACTATTTTCAGGGAAAATAGACTCATACACGAATAGACTAAATGTGCCTTATAAATCCATCATTAAATACTAGAAGTTTATAAATCTTCCTGACCAGAATTGCTAGCAGATGCTGGGTTTTGAATTTAGGGTGTTATCCAGACTGATCATGATTGTAGCCTTAATTTGAAATTTTAACATGTAAGATTATACTTGAATTATTACTGCCTCTTTTCTAAATCCTTTTCCAAGTATAAATCAAGCTTTTGAACAGAGTATTTCTGAGAAACAAATGTCAACATTGGTAGCAGATTAATATTGTTGAAGGGATTTGATGAGATTATTATTCAGTATAATATAATCTGATTCCATTTAAATATTTTTAGATAGGAAGTTAGAGATGGATACTGTGTTCCTTCAATATGAACTATTTGAATTATAATGTGAATCCTGAAAAATACACTCTTTCTACAATATTTGAGCTATTATGTTTTCTCCTCACATTTTTTAAAGTAGAACTTTTCCAAATGTAGACTGAAAAATAACCTTCATTTCCTGGATAGCAGTCAAAATCTCCTTTCTTGCCGCTTAATGAAGAATTATTTCTAGAGCAGAAGAGCATCACCTAATGTCTCATGAGAAAGCTATTAGTATGAGATCGTCACATTTCATAGATAGAAACTTTAATGCCAAGCATTAATGTAGAAATCCATTTTCACAATCTTTCTTATGTCTTATATCTCCCTCTGCTTTGATGAAGATTGTATGTTAGGTCATGAAAAATAATGAACTGGGTTTTAGAAGTAGAAAGATGATCTAATTTATTTTCGTTTCTTTTTTTTTCCTCACCTGAGAAAATGGAACCAATAGTCAGTGAAAGGATTGATGATGAGAACAGGAGTGATTTTAAATGTGGAAAGCCCTGCAATGTCAAAATTAATCTGGTGCATTTTATAAATACAACGCAATAAGGCAATTGAGATGTGCCCACCTATCTTACTTCCACAAATACTCCTCTTACGGTGTCACATGTTCCTTCCATTCTTTTATCTCCCTCCTTGGTTTAAGGTGACTCTTAGAAGTTTAGCTAGGGATACTACACAAGAAAAAGATTATTTTCTCAAGGCCACCATGGGAAATAGAGTAGTTGCCTTCCCATTATTCATCTTCCTCTTCTTTCTCACTAACAGTCCTGCTTGTTTAAGTTTTTTTCAAGTAGCAATAAGTCCACCCAGCCTCTCTTGTAGTAGGAATGCTCATGGGACACCGTTCTGGCCAATAAAATGCCAACATAATCCTTGGGGAGAACATCTCTTCCCAAATAGAAAGTCAGAGCCTCAGTAGGAGGATGTCTCTTGCTTGCTCTTCTGTTTTCATCTTGCCTTGAATTCAGACAGACACTTTTAGATACATCAACCTTCTTGTGCCTGTAACGAATAAAACCAACACACAAAACAGATGTGGGTCCTGTGGACACCACTACCTCCTACAGGTTTCTTATGTGAGAAAAATCATCCTCTAGCTATATAAATTATTGTTAACTGTTTTTGTTACTTGTAACAGTGTATTATGGACTGAAATATAATTTCTCTTAAGTTGTTTTTATATTGGATAGAAGGGGTAGATATTGAGCAGGAAGATGCTATGTGTATTTCTTACCAATTTCTTCAAGTAGTAAGAATAGTATTTTCCAAAAAAAAAAAAAAAAAAAACAAATAGTACTTTCGGAGGGAATATCTTTTTTTTTTTTTTCTGGATAACTTAAAGCAATCTGCAAGAGAATTTACATATACTATCAGCTATTGTTCAGGGGGAACAAGTTAGCTGATCAAGGCCAGTGTGAAATAGAGAATCAAGTAAAAATTGGCTTTAGTGCATTTTATCCCATGGTCCTGCCATTGTTCCGATGAACCATCGGGTTTTTATTATGTCTTTGTGTTGTTCTTAAAGAATAATTGGCAATTCTATTGATTCCATTTGAGAGGATCAAAGATCAAAGAACATTTCTTCATAATTGAAACATTAATTTTAGCTTTCATTTTGTTTTAATTGCTTCCTACTGACTCCAGTTGATGTCACATGGACTAATAATTTTTTTAAGAGAGATAAACAAGTGAAATGACCAATAAGAGGGAACTGGTTAAATAAATATTATTTAATTTATACTCTAGCATATTGTAGTTTCATTAGAAATAATGTAGAATAACATTTAATTATCATTAAAGACTCACCACTTAATATTAAAACTAGCAGGTTATGAAATATTATATTCAATGTTATTCCAATTTCAGAAGAAAACAAAAAGGAAAGAGATTGAAAACATTTATACCAAAATGTGAAGAGTGTCTCTCTGGGTATTTATATTATGAGTGGTTGTATTTCTTTATATTTTTCAATCTTTCCCAATTTCTGCAATCAATTTATATGACTCAGTGATATTTTAAAAAATGTCTTGGCTATTAACAATGTAACTCTAATTTAACATTAAAATAGTTTAAGAATATAACCATGAGAGACTATGGACTCTGAGAAACAAACTGAGGGTTCTAGAGGGGAGGAGGGTGGGGGGGATGGGTTAGCCTGGTGATGGGTATTAAAGAGGGCATCTATTGAATGGAGCACTGGGTGTTATACACAAACAATGAATCATGGAACACTACATCAAAAACTAATGATGTAATGTATGGTGATTAACATAGCATAATAAAATAAAATAGAATAGTTTAAGAATAAATCATTTTTATTGACTACCTTTTCATCAACAAAAAGTTTGACAAGAAATCTTTGTTTGTTTGTTTTAATACAGAAATCCTTAATGGTGGAGTGTATGTAGACCAGAACAAATTTCTTTGTTACACAGACACAATTCACTGGCAAGATATTGTTCGGAATCCATGGCCTTCCAACTTGACTCTGGTATCAACAAATGGTAGCTCAGGATGTGAGTAACATTATCTTTTTTAATGTCTCAAAATGTTCTTTTGCTTCTTGTGAAAACAAACAGCTTATCATGCCATTAACAATATTTTGAATTTTGATTGCATCCACTGAAATGTTCAGTTATATATAACAGAACAATCTTCTGCATCTAATTAACTCTCCTTTTGGAATGATAACTTCCCTTTTATAAATTCTAATTTTCTTAACATGACTTCTTTTGATAAATCTAAATATCTTACTATATTTCTAATGTCTAACTTTCCAATGTCTAAATGTTTAAACATGTGCCGCATTGTCCATAAACTTAAGGCTGGTGTCTGACTACTGCTTCAATTCTTTGTGACCTATGTACCACTGAGAAAAAATGTGGTGGGACAAAAATAAACCTTCCTATTCACTATAATATTTTAAATTAAAAAAAAAAAAGCTGATGAACATTTTAAAATCCCTAAGCCTCCATTTGCCCCTGAAACCTTCATGATAATACTTTATGACAATTCCAAACACTATAAATAGAATGGAGAATTATAGATTTCATAGAAGAGATATATGTTACATTCTGGTTTTAGTCATTAGTCTAATAAACTACCCAATTTCTCATTCTTTAAGTGTATTGTTTCTATCACAGAGGATTTATCAGATTCAGAGTGTTTAATATGATTAAATGATAAGCAAGTAATATTTGAGCTATATCATTAAAATCTTAGCAAATTATTCTGCCTGGAACCTATTTCATTTTCATAAAGCAGGCTATGTGGTCCCCACATTTATTACTACTGACATTTGTATGAGAACAGAATCCTTATCAAGTGTTAACCTGGGTTTTGTATTTCTCGTCCACTATTATATATTTCCCGCCTGAAATCATAACTAATCTTCACACAGTTCAATAATTATTTGCAATAGTACTGATTGTGTTATGACACTTTTGTAGGAAATCAAACTCCAAGGGACAATATTAAATTTCATGATGGTCCTAATAATATAATGGGGTAATATGAATATATTTGATCCAAACTGACAGCTGTGTTTTTAATAAATGGCTAAATTTTTTTTAAAGTAGAGTAACATAATTTTCTTGTCACCTTTGAGCAGAAATTTGTATGAGATTTCGTCTTTACAGCGTTCAAGTTGCCTACCTTGTAAAATTACACGTGAATAAAAAATCGAATCTGTTCACACTAACAAGACAAATGATGTACTTCAGAAATGGCTTCCATTTTCAGTCTGCCCATACTATGGTACATTTTATATTTGGTGGGGGGTAATTATAATGGTTGCATAAGAGGAAAGACCTACTGACTTAGCTTATTAGAATGACCAGCCTATAATGCATGAATGAGATCAGGCAAGAATGAAGCCCAAGACAGAAGCCAAAGGGAAGCCTTACAGGATGTGGAACAGGAAAGGTCTGAGGCAGTAGCTGCACTTTCACAGATGGCATCTCTTTGTCCTATTATTTGTGGGCAATTTTGGATGGTTGTGCCTATAATTAGGCAACTGTAGCTGCATTTGTTTTGCATGCAAATAATTGCAGGTGCAAAAATTATAAATGCAGAGTAGAGTCATAACAATTGGTCCTTTACAAATTGGCCACCAATTGCTCATTGAAGTTTTATTCTTTACATACGGTTCTATTTGCTGACACATTAAATATACTGCATGACACCATAGCTGAAAATAATGAATTGGCTGGTCTTTGAATATTGGTTTCACCCTGATTGAATTTTTTCCTCTACCTTCTCTCCATGGGTGATGACAGGTATTCTCACAGTTTTAAATAGGTTCCATGCCCAGCATGAAGCCCGATGCGGGGCTCGAACTCATGACCCTGAGATCATACCTGAGCTGAGATCAAGAATCAAACCCTTAACCAACTGAGCCACTCAGGCACCCCTTCTCTCATGGTTTTAAATGCAGCTTCTACACTGATGACTCCCAGAAAACTACAGTCACCCAATCAGTCACCCAAGTTAAAAATCTGGTGGGCATCATAGACTTCACCTTCTCCTTGGTTTGTGGCATTTATTTAATCATTAAATCATACTGAATTTCCCTTTTCTTGATTTTACATATTTCTTATTGCCATAGCTGTAGTTCAAGGCTTCATCCATTGTCTGAGTTACTGAAATAATCTCTGAATTCTTAATAATTTTTGAGTCCACAAACCCTGTGCAGTCTGGTGAAACCAATAGCTTCCTTCTTATAATAATGTAAAATTAATAAATAGGCACAAAATAAATATTTTATATCATAAATGCATAAAAATCAATCAATTCATAAAATAAATTTTAAAGGATTACAAGGAAAATAAATTATACTGAAATACATTTATCAACATTCTTAAAAATAATGTGATATGGTAATATGCTTCATTAGTAGGTTAAATTAAAAAAAATTCTAATAGTAGGATTAACAGGCAATGTAGCTTTGTAGCAGTGATAGGCCTAAATATTATTTTAAAAAGGATAGTCACTTTAATAAATGGTGTTTTCACATGTACAAGATTGAACTTAGAGTTTTACCTTACCCTATATGGAAGAAATTAACTCAAAATGAATAAAAGACCTAAACATAAAACCATAATCTATAAAATTCCTAGAAGAAAACATGGAGGAAAAGCTTCATGACATTGGATTTGGCAATAATTCTTGGAGCTGCCACCAAAAGCAAAGACAACAAAGGCAAAAAATAGAAAAAATGGGGCTACATCAAACTTAAAAACTTCTGTGCATCAAAGGACATGATCAAGAAAGTGAAAAGGCAACTTACAGAATAGAAGAAAAATTTACAAATTATATATCTCATAAGGGGTTAATATCCAGACTATATAAAGAACTTTTACAACTAAGCAACAACAAAGAACCTAATTCAGAAATGGGCGTGGACTTCAAATGGCATTTCTTGAAAGATGATATACAAATGGCCAACAACCATATGAAAAGATGAAATCGAAATCCAAGCCATGAGATATCACCTTACACCCATTAGAATGACTATTATCAGAATAATAGAAAATGACAAATGTTGGTGAAGATGTGAAGAATTTGAAACCTCTGTGCACTGTTGTGAGATTTTAATGTTGTAAAATAGCTATGGAAAATAGTATGGTGGTTCCTCAAAAATTAAAAATAGAACTACCATATTATCCACCAACTCTACTTCATGGTATATGTCCAAAAGAATTGAAAGCAGAGTCTCAAAGCATTATTTGCACACCTATATTTATAGTAGCATTATTTATAATAGCCAAGAAGGGGAAGCATCCCAAATGTTCACTGATGAAGGAATGCATGAACAAAATATGGTATATATACAATGGTACATCATTCAGCCTTAAAAAAAGGAAGGAAATTATGATATGTTACAACATGGATGACATTTGCTAAGTAAATTAAGCCAGTCACAAAATGACTGTATGTCTACTTATATGAGGTATCTAGAGTAGTCAAATTCATAGAAACCAAAAGAAGAATCGTGGTTACCAAAGCCTGAGAGAATTGGGAAATGAGGAATTTCTGTATAATGAGTATAAGAGTCTCAGTTTTGCAAGATGAAAAAGTTTTGTAGATCTATTCCACAACAATGTAAACATACTTAACACTACTAAGCTATATGCTTAAAAATAGTTACGACAGGGGCACCTGAGTGGCTCAGTCAGTTAAGCATCCCACTCTTGGTTTTTGGTTCAGTTCATGATCTCATGGGTCCTGGGATTGAGCCCCAAGTTGAATCTGCTTGAAGATTTTCTCCCTCTGTCCCTCTACCCACTCTCTATCTCTCTCTCAAATAAATAGGTAAATACATCTTTTTTAAAAAAGATTATGACAGTAGATTTTATGTTGTGTGTTTTTACTGCAAGAAGAAAGAAAGAAGAAAGAAAGAAAGAAAAAGAAAGAAAGAAAAAAGAAAGAAAGAAAGAAAGAAAGAAAGAAAGAAAGAAAGAAAGAAAGAAAGAAAGAAAGAAAAGAAAAAGAAAGAAAGAGAAAGGAAGAAAGGAAGGAAGGAAGGAAGAAAAAGTTTTATGATACCTGTAAGAACTGGAATGCAGTATGAATACATCTATAGTTTCTATACATCCCAGTGTAGCTGGTGCACTTATCTTCATAATTGATGAAAATCCTATATTTAATAAGAGATTAATGTGAATAATAATGTAATGATTCCTCATTCAAGTTCAAGGACCTCCTAAATTATATCCATAAGCCCTTTAGGGGCCCCAGGCCTCCTGGTGAAGAGCCCCCATGTTGAACTACTCTCCTTACCTCCGGTCCTGACAAATCCACCTGACAAAGTGCCACCAAGAACTCTGTTTAATGGATATCTAACCATGACCCTGTCTAAAAACCCTGTCACTGCCACTGACTAATGTGGGGTCAATTCTTAACAAAACCAAAGGCTTGGAGTTTTTAGCAGATTCCTGCTTATTTCTCACCTCAATGGAATGAGTTTTTATAATTTGTCTGTCTGCACTGCCTTTCCTTTTCTGTTTGCCAGACTAAATTTTGTTCAAACTTTAAGACACTCATCAATTACCATCTCTTCTAAGAAGTGTTCTCTTCTATAGGCTAGATTAGGTAACTTTTCTCCCGTGACCCCATAAAGAGCAGTGCTGAAACCTGGCATTCTTACTTTAAAATGAAAGTCCTTGGAGACAAGGCCCAGGTCATCATTTTGTCCTATTTTAGCACATAATGGATGGGTAAAAGTTCTATACTGAATAAATAGACAAATATATGAAATAGATCAGTTCATAAATAAGAAAATCGGATGAATCTAAGTAATACTTTCTTCTATCCATCATTTATATGTAAAAGTTATAATCCACAGATAGGCAGCTTATTCATTTTAAGTCTTTTTCAGGTAAAAAATGACAACCTACATCTGTGTACCTAATTTAATTTATAACTATATAAGTTTTACTATTTATGTTCTTTTTATATTTTATTATACTTATAAGATAAAATATATATGTCAGCTTTTCCTTTAGTGTAAAGAGACTAATTTGTACTACAAGTGTACTACTTGTAAATCTACAAATCGTACAATTTTGACAAAGAATTTAAGAATATTTTATTCTTAAGTGATATTTTGCAAAGTATTTCTTAACACAGTCTTGGCTTTTTGTACAATACTAATTCGTAATTCAAAAAAGCAAAATCTTTTCAAGAGCAACCTGGATTTTTATTGATATAACCTTTGGACTATAATTGGAATAATGAAGAAAAGGTTTGACATGTCTAGAAAAGAAATTTTAAAATGATACCACTCCTTTAAAAATATATGATTTAGGAATAATTATAACCAAATTGTATTTTCCAAAATACTTGAGGTATCTCAATATAAACTTTATCAAGATAAGAGAGAGATGAGTGTCCTTTTTATCATACAAATCTCTAGCAAGAATTATCTAACATTCTAATATTCTTGGATAGGTTTATCAATAGCGCTTATTCAATAAACTACTATTCAGAGTGAAAAAATCATATAGTAAATGATGTTTCACTTACTTGGAGTACTTCTAATAACTCCCATCCCACAAGAATGTCAAAATGATGCAAATTAGTTGCCTTTGAAAAATAAAGCAAATGCAAATATATGAGAACATAAATATAGAAAAATAGACAATAATATTTGCCAAGAAGAAGATTGTGTAGTTAAGAGAATGGCACCAAACTGGCTTGTTTGAAACCTCGCACTTCCTCTTACTAGCTATTTGACCTTGGGCAAGTCACTTAAGCTCTCAGTACCTCCATTTCTGCATCTATAAAAGGAGAGTGTCAAGAGCAGAGCTGGGCTGAGCTGTTAGGTTTCAGGGTTTTAAAAACAAAGAACCAATAAAAAGGTACCAGTCAAGCTTTCAATCACCTATTTCAATAGTATAAGCAAGAGGCTGACCTGGAGAAAGCACCAACTCTCCGAGCACTGTCCATTTTCCCCACAGAACAGCTCCAGGAGAGAGTCAGGTGGATCAGATTGGTCAGAAATGGGGAATTGTCTTACTGCTGAGGGAGCCCCAGAGAAAGGCCTCTGAAATTTTATGGGTCTAGGAGCCAAAGGGCAGGTTGGAGGGAGAGGAAAAAGGACTAAGAGTGGAAAAGTTTCGAGTACTGAGTCAGAGTAGAGAAAAAGTGTCTTAAGTGTTCCCTCCCATCCATGTTTTTTCGAGCAGAGGCCTCTGAGGAGGGCCTCTGTCAAAGGCATTTGATGAATGGAGGAAACTGATCTAAGGGACAAAAAACCAAACCAAAACAACAACAAACAAGGGTTTAAGGGCATGGCTTATTAGGGAGCCCTGAGTTTTCCCCAGACTCAGAGACCACAATGCATTGGCTGCATACCAAGTCTGGTATGGGTAGGGCAGCTTTCTGTTGTGACACCTGCCAGGGTAAAGCCCTTTTAGTTACCTGTGGTCAAGTTTGAAAGATCACACATAGACTTTTGGCCAGGAGCTAATATTACCAACTTCATAGGGCTCTTATGAGGAATAAATAAGTTCATATGTGTTAAAATCTGAGTGATTTCTTTTGGTAAAGGAATAAAGTGACTTCCAATTATGATTTGTTTTTCCATAGGCATTGACCATATGTGGACAGAAATAATTTTATAATATGTGAGTTATATTTTTATTATATATTAATTAGCTAATATTGTATTTCGTTTCTGTTTCACATGTGTTTAAGTAAGCAGAAGATAGTATTTTGTAGCTTGAGCTCACTGAGGCACTGAAAGGAACAAACCTCAGATGCTCCAGATCCGCAGTCCTTTCTTCAGCTTACACCAGATGCCCCGCTCATTCTCGGTTGCTTTCTAAAACCAAATATGGGTTTCCCCCACTATCCAAAAAGTAGAAAGATCCTATGAAACCTTTCAAACCAAAATGGCCTAAAGCAGAGTGTCCCCGGCTTTCCAAAAGTTTATATTCTGTCCCTTTGCTTTTAGAAAAGACCAATGTTAGTACAGTAATGGCCTCTGTGTGTGTGTGTGTGTGTGTGTGAAAATCCTCTTCCATTCCTTTCAGATAATGAACAGGTACTAATGTAGGTCTTCACGAAAGTGAAGTGGCCTATTGTGAACTTCTGGGAAGTGTAGGATACCTGCACCACCTAATGACAGAAGTGGAAATGTGGGGGAATTGGCAAATTCATAAAAGCATTATATTCACAAACATAATTCCAGTACTAACCATTTGTTTAAGGCAGATGTTCTGCCTGCCTTAAAACCATTAGTAAAACATGAAATTATATTTTTCTTTTAAGGACTCTCACCTATCCTAATAATTGCCCACTCCTAACTAATACTGCATGTTGTGTCCTGGATAGGTAATTTTCTTGAACTAGAAAACAACTAAATCTCAAAATAAAGTAGCATTAAATCTGATGTTCTTAGTTCATCAACTTTTGTTACTCCTTCAGTGTTAAAATTTTTACATAAAATAGATGCACTCTTCTAAGTTTGGCATTTTGTAGTTAGAGGAAAAAACAAAAGTAGCAAGAAAGTTTACCCACAGTACATTTCAGTACAGCTTCAGTTTCCATGTATTATATATGCACAAATCCATTTTTACATAAATGCATATGTAGGATCAAGTCATGCACACTGTTTTAAAAGATTTTTTAAAAAAAGAAGTTTTAATTATGGGAATAGAAAAATGTGAAAAACAGAAAAGATAAATGAATGTATATAAACCCAAAGGATAGGTTGAAATGATTTAGAAAATACATTCTTCATGAATCCAATCTAACAACAACAACAACAACAAAAAAGAACTAATGATCACTTATCAATTTAGATGCAGTTATTCTAAACATAATATTAGCAAATGGAACTAACAGAATTTAGGAATGTATTTAAAATATAAGAGCAAATGGCAACTCTGTTATTTTTTTAATACTGTTAATGAAAGAGTAAGGACTTGAAAATGATCCATATTGGAGAAGGCTTTTATTGCTACATTTATAAGAAGAGGATTTCCAAGTTGACTGAAATTCACTCCAGGATAAACTTATATTTAAGAAAATTCATTACAAGATGGAAGCATAGTATACCTGCTAGCTTGTTTGTTGTTGTTTTGGTTTGGTTTTTTGTCCCTTAGTTTCTTAGGGTAAAAGTGCATTGTTTTAAGAATTCCTCATATCAGTGAGGAATTCTTAATCTCAGGAAACAAACTGAGGGTTGCTGGAGTGGTGGGGGATGGGAGGGATGGGGTGGCTGGGTGATGGACATTGGGGAGGGTATGTGCTATGGTGAGCGCTGTGAATTGTTTAAGGCTGCTGAATCACAGACCTGTACCCTTGAAACAAATAATACATTATATGTTAAAAAAAAAAAAAAAGAAAAGAAGATAGCAGGAGGGGAAGAATGAAGGGGGGGAAATCGGAGAGGGAGGGGAACCATGAGAGACTATGGACTCTGAGAAACAAACTGAGGGTTCTAGAGGGGAGGGGGGTGGGGGGATGGGTTAGCCTGGTGATGGGTATTAAAGAGGGCACGTTCTGCATGGAGCACTGGGTGTTATACGCAAACAATGAATCATGGAACACTACATCAAAAACTAATGATGTACTGTATGGTGATTAATATAACATAATAAAAAAATGTTAAAAAAAAGTGCATTGTTTTACTTTTTGAATAAATTTTTCATGAAGATCTTTATTTTCATCGTATGCAATAGCTTCCTCTCAAATCAATGTTTTAATCAAATATTATATATATATAATTAAGGAAATATGACTTCTGCTTTCTAGAAAATGACAGAATATTCCTTAACAGTACCTCAACCCCAGGTGGCAAAACAAAAGAATTCTCTCATTAATAGACCTTTCTTAGTTCATCCCAGTCTTCGTATTTATCACACATTGCATGTGCTATTTTATTTTATTGCAAATACATATATATTACAAATATATATGTAGGTGTGTGTGTACATAATAAATACATGCATAAAGTAAACATTTTATATAAATGTGTACACCCCCCCCCACACACACACATATACACACATATATACATATTGGTCTCAAGAGTTTATGATTATAAATTAGTTTCTATTTTACTTTTATATATAAACCACCTAAAATCTGGAATAAATTCCATAGTCTCTTCACTCTGGCCTTATCTAACTCTTACTGCCAACTCTAGCCTCTGCCACCAGTGATTACAATAACCTCACAACTGTGCCGGGCACTCTCAGCTGCTCTTAAGACCCACTGTGTCCCCAATTTCTTCAAAGCATAAATGAGACTAGTTATCAGCATGATTTTACTATTAATAATAATGGCTATTTGGGGGGCGGGGAGAGGGGCAGGGAGGCCCAAACTTGACTTTTGTGTTCCTACTTATGAAGTGAGGATATTCCTCACTACTAGGATCCTTGGACCATTTCCAAACCTTAAGGATGGATTCCTTTGTTTTCCCCTAGGCTTTTTGTCCCTTCTCCACGCAAAGGTTCATTTCATTTTCTGTTTTTGAACTAATGGAAGCATCAGTTTGTTCCAGAAGGAAATGCCTGCTTCAGACAGAGAATATGCATAGCGTGGCTTCCTTAGGAAAGTTTTTAATAATGCATTTCCCAAAAGCAGTGTTTCTTCAGTCTAAAATCATACCATGTCAGTGGAGTAATATGTTTAATAATTTAATATGTTTAATAACAACTTTTCAATACACAGAAGGGAAACACCAATTTGAAGAGTTGCTAATTTCCATGGTATAAACATTCTTAACATTCTCCCTTTTAGCAATCAATGTGGATTTTGGAAGAGATGCCCAGTTAGCACACCATTATGTAGTATTTCCACCATACAGATTCAATAGATGTAAATAAACTCAATCATATAAATAACAGTAAAAATTATAAACTAGTCAGAAAATAAGCAATTTTAAGTATATATTACCTTTGTTTTAATAAAATTTAATTGTGGGTTTATGCAATTTAATATTTAGTAATGGCTATATTCAACAACCAGATCTGAAAATCCTAGAGAATCTGACAGCCTGCTGTATACGCTGGTGATGGGTATTAAAGAGGGCACATTCTGCATGGAGCACTGGGTGTTATACGCAAACACGCCACCGCCATGTGTGAACATCAGTGATCCTATAGAGGTAAATGCTGGGCTAAGCCCAGCCCAGTGCTTATCATTTCTCTCTATAACAACGCAGAGAAAACTAAGCCTACACATCATGCATGGTATGAACTGATTGTGGCCTCTTGTTCCTGCAGGCAAATGCCAAATAAAACATACATGTACACGCACAGCTCACTCAAGAACAACCTATTTGAGAACAAGACAGTTTACCTCAAAATTTATGGAGGGAAAACATCTGACACTCCGGGGTCATATTCTGCTAACATTTTTCATTTAAATTATTAAAGAGTATACTTAACTTCTGCATTCATGTTAACTTCTTGCACTAAAGATTTCCTGAAGAATGTTGGATAGATGTTACCTTTATTTGACTAAAGGGCTTAATGAAATGGTTCCTCTCAGAATACACTGAATTTCTACCTCAAAGATTAACCTCTCTGTATCCTACAAGCATGCTACTCTAATTCTTATGGTGGTCTGCCTGCCTTTTCTACCATCAAATAAATATAGCTATAGCTTGTTGGAAGAAAAATCATTATTATGTAAAGTGACAGCAGAGATATTGCATAGCATTAGAAAAGGACAAAACTCTTTATGTCCAGAGATAAGTAGATTAGAGACCCCTGGGCGGCTCAGTCGGTTAAGCGTCTGCCTTCGGCTCAGGTCATGATCCCAGGGTCCTGGGATCGAGCCCCACATCAGGCTCCTTGCTCTGCGGGAACCTTCTTCTTCCTCTCCCTCTTCCTGCCACTCCCCCTGCTTGTGCGTGCCCTCTCTCTCTGACAAATAAATAAATAAATAAAATCTTTAAAAAAAGAGAGAGAGAAAGAGATAAGTGGATTAATAGTTTCCAGAGTTGGACGTGCATCAGAATCTACTCCCAGAGATTCTCCCTAAGTAAGTCTGGTTTAAGGATGAGAATCTGCCTATCTTCAAAATTCTCCAATTGACTCTAGGCACAAGTATAAGTAGCACTGGCTTGATATAGGATTTCTGTGCTAGTAAAAGGATTAGAAAAGCCTATTTTGATGAATGCATTTCAGATCACGTACAGATTCAAAATTGGCCTAGAATGTATGAATTTGCTGCAAATGAGCCAACTGACAAATATATGATCTCCTCTTAGAGAATATGTAGCTCTCTGTTGTTATGTGAGACTTTTGTCACTAATTGCAACAATAATTTGCTTTAAGCACCTGTGACCTTCTCGACCCGATGGATCACAGGCACTTAAAAAATCCTATTTCTAATTTTTATAGAAATTCTGTAAAGTAGATATTAAGAGCCCCATTTAGGGTCGATCAGAGACTTGGCATCTTAGAATTTTTAGTAATCAGAACTCGATGTCTTCCAGTGAATGATTGAAGAGATTAAAATTTCATGAAATAGCAGGTCACTGGGATCCAATTGTCCAATTAGGGACAGCTTTCTGATTTTCTTGTTTCTCTGAAACTATTTTATTTTTTAAAATTTTATTTTATTTTATTATGTTACGTTAGTCACCATACGATACATCACTGGTTTTTGATGTGGTGATCCACGATCCATTGTTTTCATATAACACCCAGTGCTCCTTATTTTAAAGTAAATTTTAACAGGCCTTTTCACCATAGGAATTTTCATCAAAAATATTTATCATTACTTAAATAAAAATTGCTGATATTATGAAGAAGGTTTTCATACTGTTCAGACAGAATGGAAAAAGGCCAAGTAATCAGAATAATCATATTTTCTTTGAAGAGTCATATGAAATGATAAGTTTTGGGAATTGGAAATTGTTGTCACTGAAAGGCATCTTTCTTATTGGGAAAAAATGTAGTAAGAGCTACACACTCTGTTTAAATTGGATGACAATCACAGAAAATCTAGTCCATGTAAATCTCATCAAAACAAATGTTTTCCAGATGTCTGTGGATGGATGAATGAATAAGCAAAATATGGTATATACATGCAGTGGAATATTATTCTGCCTTAAAAAGAAGGAAATTCTGGCATATGCTACAACATAGATGAACTTTGAAGACCTTACATTAAGTAAAATAAGTCAGTCATAAAAAGACAAATACTATATGATTCCACTTATATGCAATACTTAGAATAGTCAGAATCAGGGATACCTGGGTGGCTCAGTCAGTTAAGAGTCTGCTTTCAGCTCAGGTCATGATCCCCAGTCCCACATCTGGCTCCTTGCTCAGAGGGGAGCCTGCTCCTCCCTCTGCCCCTCCCCCTGCTTGTGCTCTCTCTCTCTCTCTGACAAATAAATAAATAAAATCTTAAAAAAATAGTCAAAATCATAAAGGTAGAAAACATACCAGTGGTTTGCAGGGGCTGGAGGGAGGGGAGAATGGGAGATTTTGTTTAATGAGTGAATTGTTTTAGAATATGAAAAGAGTTATGGGAATAGATGGTGTTGATTGTTGCAAAACAATGTGAATATGTTTAATACTGAACTGTACACTTAAACGGTTAAGATGATAAATTTTGTGTTATGTTTATTTTTCCACAATAAAAAAATAAAGTTAGAAAATATAAAATGAGGAGCATTAATGTAAATTGATTATCACTAAGAGACCTCTGGTATCTTCCATGTTTCTTTCATTCTTTTTTTTTTTTTCTGCAATTAAAAAAGGTGTACCCTTATATAAAGTTTTAAGTCATCCTTGCACACCCCAGTTAAGTGTGAGGATGTGCAAATAACTCTAAGCCTGGAAGAATTAGCTCTAGGGTTTGAAATGCTAGGTTGATAAAAATGGGCTTAAATTTTCACCAAGGATTAAACTATTAATTCAAATAACAAGTACCTGATTAAGGTAAAAGAGATTTACAAAACATTCCACAGTTGATTTTTTTTTTTACTTTTAATTTCAGTTGGTTAACAGAGTATTATATTAGTTTCAAGTGTACAATATAGTGATTCAACACTTCCATACAACATCCAGTGCTCATCACAACAAGTGCGCTCCTTAATCCCCATCACCTATTACAACCATCCCCCCACTCACCTCCCCTCTGGTAACCCTCAGTTTGTTCTCTTTGGTTAAGAATCTGTCTTGGTTTGCCTGTCTCTTCTTTCCCTTTGAAGGTTTGTTTTGTTTCTTAAATTCTACATATGAGTGAAATCATTCCATAGTTGATTTTTAAACACAAAACCCTGATTTTATATTTGGTGTTTAAAGCAACTATGTAAATTTAATGAAAATTATGCTGAATCCATTCAGTGTTACCCTCTTCTATTTTTCTCTGATTTGTTTACTCTAGAATGGGTTAGGTGTGATTATGTATGTGTCTGTGCCCTGTTCTGCAACCCTCATTCATAGATTTTATTACCATTCACATTTTTATTCCCGTTTTACTAATGAAAGTGGTTTTGTGGAACTCAGTTGCACAATTGAGTAAAATTTAATGAGGTTATTCTTTTTCTTCTCTAATTTCTCATCACTTAGAGAAAGCTAGAAGTTGAAAGGAAGATGTTTACAAGGAACTGAACATTGTCTGTTCCAGTTTCCCTTTCCATAACATTTGCAAAGAAGTTTTACCTATGGCCCCCCCTCTCCTATTGGGGTCCTCTCGTGAAGCCACTTTTATTTCAAAGTTCAGAGCAGAAGTGGTTACACTGGAGAGTTGGAGCAGGAGAGTTGGCATCTCCACAGGGAGCTGGGGAAAGATGAATAAGGAGATCAAGCTGCTAACCCACTTCACAATCTTTCAAGTCCAGATTATTGCAAGGAGCTGTATGCAACTTTTATTTAATTCGTTGCTGCCTAGCAAGAACAAATTATGTTCTATTTAGAGGTGATTATTTGGCAATTGTAGGTGCTCTTTCTAAGCAGTGAAGAAAAAAAAGGAAAGGAAATTATGCAGTGACATTTCTCTTGAAGTTCTTTAAGTATAAGAGAAATATATATTTTAAACCTTGATTTAAAAATGCACAGAGTTAAAGTCATCTCAAAATTAGATGTCCCAGACACTTTAATTCTCCTACCTCTTCATACCTTATTAAACAAAAATTTTGATCTAGTAGTTTTTTCAAAATTATTTTCTAAAGAATCAACTCCAACTCTGTACTCAAGTAGAATACATCATTAAACTAGTTACCTATTTGCCAAAGTTACTAGTTACTTTTTAGTAGTTAATTATTATTAGTTACCACATGCTAAAATGTATTTTTCAGAATAAAGAAATTTGCTTTACTAGAAAAAAAGTCAATGATAAAACTAAAAGTTTTTTTTTAAATAACCAATTACCTCTTTATTTCTCAATTTCATTAGTTGAATAATTTTAAATGTCAGATATTTTATTGCATTTTTAGTGGAATAAACAAATATCTAAGAATCCTTGTAGTTGTATAATTGACAGAGATCTGCTTGGTTTGATTCAATAGAAAAAGGTAAATTAAGGGACACCTAGATGGCTCAATCGGTTAAGCATCTGCCTTCAGCTCAGGTCATGATCTTGGGGTCCTGGGATCGAGCCCCGCAGGGAGTCTGTTTCTCTCTCTCTCTCTCAACCCCTGCTCCTCCCCACTGCTCATTCTCTCTTTCTCTCAGATAAATAAATAAAATCTTAAAAAGAAAAAGGTAAATTAATGTCATGCACTTCTGTAACATGCTCATGAAATAGTAGATCATTTCTATTAATCCATACAGTGAACACAAACATTTTATCTGAGGGGGAAAAAAAACAAAACGTTGTTTCATGAATATTGAATCAATTTACAGTAAGTATAAGTATATGTTACTTTAAGAATATGTAAATGGGCAATCAGAGAGAGAGAAAAAGGAGATATCATTGTTCTTCCTCTCCCCTCTTCTTTTCCTCCCTACCAAAACCTTTGACCTGACCCCATTGCAGGGCAAAGCCCCCTGCATCTTTATCCTTTTTGCACAATTACTCATATGTTTCTTTGCTTCAAAGGGTAGCCTAGTGGCTGAGCTCAGGATCTAGATTTTACATGAGTTTGAATCTTGACCCCAAAATTTTTCTGTCTAATTTAGCCCCTGTATCCTTCATTTCTCTCATATGACAATGAATCAGGATAATAGATGAAAATATTAAAAACAGAGCCTAACACATAGTAAGTGCTCAATAAATATTAATTGTTATCA
The DNA here is from genome assembly GCF_004348235.1 of Phoca vitulina. NCBI lineage: Eukaryota > Metazoa > Chordata > Mammalia > Carnivora > Phocidae > Phoca > Phoca vitulina. The sequence continues at coordinate 24,902,437 of NW_022589704.1, forward strand.
TTTTTAGTATTTATAATTAAGATCTGCTCCTCCTATGAAAATACCTCTTATTCTGTATTGTAGCCTAAAGCTAGGAACTGTGATCAGCCTTCTCTTAGCTTCCCATCATCATTTATAAGCAAATACACCTATAATTTTGTGGGGATGGGGAGTGGGTGGGGAAGGACATCTTTTTTTAACATTCTTGACATCCACCTATCACACCCTCCACCCTGCCCATTGAGGTCATTTGCTAAGTGCTGCTCATTCCCCACATACATTAACGATTTTGGCAAGTGACCTTGAGTCATCTTTTTTAACTACATGCATGTCATTCCCTAGGTGATTTTGAATAAGTGCCTGTGTTAATGATCTCATTTAACATTCTTGCCTAATGGTTTCCTGATCTCCTAAAATCCATTGAACTTATCCGTATTTACACTAATTCTATAAGAAACCAGGCTTTTTTCTGACATAAATTTGTTTTCCTGTGAGTGTTTTAATTCATTTTGTGTGCTCAGTCCTCCTCTGTCCCACATGACCGTTCTATTCTTGTATCTGTTCACATAAATTAGATACTTGATTCTATTGGTGAAGAACATGGAATCTTGGATCCCATCTCAGGGCTATTTCAGGCCTGCCACGTTCTGTGTGATCTTGGACAAATTATTAAACTTCTCTGGCCTCAGCTCCCTCATCTGTAGTAGCATTTTCCTCCTAAATTTGTCATGAGAAATAAATCTCCTAGAACAATTCCTGCTACATAAGAACGCATTATGTCTAAGCTATAACATAGCTGATGCTAGCGGATAAGGACTTTGATTCTACGTGGAGGGCTTATATTTCAGAATGGTTACAAGACCAACAATATATATATATTTTTTTTTAGAAAACAAGAAACTGGGGCAGATTGATAAGTAGTGGGGCTAATATTTAGGGTTAAATCATTTTGTGATGGAATATGATAGATGTATATGCAATGGTTTGCAAATCATTTATCTTTTTTCCTTAAATAACTCAATTTCCAGATCTGTCTAGTAGCACATTGACAGGAAATGCCACTGCAAAACCTGGTCAATGGAATCCTTTTTTTCAAAAGTATGTTATAAATCCATTATTCTTGAGTTTTAGCTTTTGTGTGTGAACTTCAAAGGCAAACTAATGAAAACATTTTACATCAAGACATTTTAGGCTTATTACTTACCGTGATGCCTTTTGGGTCACTTTCTTATAAACTTCATCAATTTTAAAATCACATTTCATTCCTTAGGCTTGCGGTGGCATTTTAGAAGTGTGCCTATTTGTTAATGTGGTTGTTTTTATTTTAAGTGTGAGGACTTGGGACACACACACACACACATGCATGCATACACATACACACATACCTACAGCTAAGTCCCTATGGAGGATGAAATAATGGCAGGGACGTAAGACGAGTCTTCTGGCTGCTCCCCTCAGAAGAGTTTGTTTAATACGGTGCCATGGAGCTACCTAATCTCCCCCAATTTGTTACCCATTCTTCTTTGTTATCTGTCTCAGTGATGTCTCATCTCCCCAACTGACTGCTATAGGCTAGCAATCTGTAACAGAAACTCAGTCTCAATCTCAGATATAATAAAAAAATAGAGGCTATAAGATTAATGACCCCAGACATAATTATAAAGTCTCAAACCACAAACATTATAAGATCTTTCAAAACTTACCCAGACTGGAAGAAGCTGGATTAGCACTATAGTGTGAAGATATTGGCCTCTTTCTAAGGAAAATGCTGGGTTATATAATCTGGGAAGCCTACTGTGTTTTTAGTACTGTTACGAACTGTGGAGAAGAAAGGGTTTGTTCACTTAAGGAGCTTGAAATAATTTCATCCATTTTAGCTTTCCTATGATAATACCCATTTCTTATTAATGCATAGAGGAGATAGATCTATTCTTGGAGCTGTCAAGTGGAAGGCAGATGAAAATAGAGGCTGCTTATGGAGACCATGCCACACACAGATATTGGGAATTTCTTTATGTTCATAGTGAAATAGAACCAATACATTGCTTTTCAGGTAACCACTACTCTGACAGGATTAAAAAAATGACAAATGTGGAAATATTCATGGTCTTCCTTCCATACCTGCTCAAATGTCTGCCATTCTGATCTCTTCAGCCCACTGGACTAAAAGTCTACACACACACACACACACACACACACACACACACACACACACACTGTCTTCCTAAAATGTTGGAATACACACTCAGGATGCTAAAATGGGCAGAAAATTTTTTAACTAGAGAGTTGGATGAAATAAAAGTATTTAGGGAAAATGGCTAAGTCAATCAATGACATAAAGTGATACAGTAGAAGAGCGTAGGTGGTAAATGCTTTGTGATGGGAAAAAGGCAGGAGGAGAGCTAGTGAGCTTCTTGGGCAGGGGCAAGGCTGTGAATGAGAGACTTCATAGGCTGAAAGTATTGTGAGAAAAGTGAGAATTGAGAAAAGATTTAGAACTGTCGCCACCGACCATGCTTTGGATCCCGTTTAATGTCCTCTGAGAGGAGTAAAGTTCATTTGGTTGAATTTCAGCTGCTGAATCGTGCCTCTGAAATGTGACACCACTCACACACTGAACACACAGATGGTTACAATTCCTCAGGGATCCGTTAGCACTTCTGACTAGCAGTCTCACAGATGAGGGTCATGGAATGGGCAGGGACCCCAGCATTAACGCATCTGATCCTCTCCAGCACTCCAAATACTGTTCCACCGTGGGTTTGTCTCTACTTTTTTGTCACATACCTTGAAATATTATCTGCCCTTTTTTCCTCCTTCCATGTACACTAGGCTGAAAGGTACAAGAATGTGATATCCCAGTAGCAGAATAAGCTTTCACTGTATTTGGATTATTAGTAGCATTCCTGCTGAGACTGCGGCTTCTCAAAGTTTGCCAAAAGCATGCAGAGACCTCTGAAACCCACTTGTCCCTGTCTGCCAAGCCTGTCAAAGTTTCTATGATGTCACACCCTCCCCCTTTCCTATTGACTGTGGTACCTTACTGATCATTCCAACTCTGTCTGCATAAACTTCTGTCTCCAGATAACTTGATTTGTCCACCATATCACCTCTGCTGACTGTCTGCGTTTCTTTGTCTCTCTTTGTTGTCTTTAATATTTCCATATACAATATTTTGAGGGAGGGAGAAAGGAACTAACATTGATTGATGCTTATTACATGCCAGACATTTTACATATGCTATTCCACTTAATCACCCCTAACATATACAAGTATCATCATCTATATTTTATTAATAAGGAAAGTCAGCTCTTAGGTAAAGTTCCTTACCCAAGAGCCTACCAATTGTAAATAAAGGAGGATAAATGCAGATAAAAATGATTTCAAAGTTTATGTTTTCTGCATTTTGCCAGCACTTACGTGAACACTTAGAGTGGTGAATGACAATATTCTAAATTGGTTATGTACACAATACTTTCAAATATTTTGTCTTCCCTAAATTACAGGCTATCATTTCTTGTCACAAGTATAAGGGCTAGTTACTAAAATCTGTTTATATTTAATTGGCATTGATTTTAGCCCCATCTATTGCTGAACCTCAATAAGCAAGTAATAGGATCAAAGTAAAGGCCAATTAGAAGTAAAAAAATGTACAAGAATAAAAATTTGTGATAAGCTAATATGCTATGTGTAAAAAGGGCTGACATGCTATAAAGAGACAAGTTTCTGGTTCCACTTAAAGAACACTTCTGTTTTCTTACCTATAAAATAAGACAAATAATAGTATTTATATTATAATATTGTTGTGCAAATTAAATGAGATACTAAGAGTAAAGCATTTTGTCTACTTGTTAGAATGTACAAAGTGCTCAATAAATGGTAAATGTGTGGCAAGGTTGATGATTTTGGTAATGATGTCTAGATTTCATTATGCAGCACGGTGTGAATTTCCATGTATAAGATAAACCCTGAAATACAAAATAATAAAAACACGAGCCAGAGAAGTTAACTTACCTGCCTGAGGAATGAAACAGCCAAAAGCAGAGTGAGATCTGAAATTCTAACCTGTCTCATAGGTTAATCTGCCAGATAGACTCTGTATGTGTGTGTGCCTGTTGATATTTACATGAAATACTGATTTAGAAGCACAAATGCAGAAATTTACATTATCCTATTACATTTTATATTATTACTTTGGGCTCATCATTTCATTTACCAAGTGCTTTTTAAAATCTGAATGGTTATTTTATGTATGAGCAATCGCGCCCCCCGCCAGATTTGTGTCATAGGCAAATATGGTAAGCATATTTCAGTTGTTTTATCTAAGTCAGCGATTAAAAAAGTCAAATATGATAGAAATGTACAGAGGCATTTGGTACAGTGCTAGGACCAGCACATCAATCTAGGCCAGCCAATTCCCTTGTCAAATGTTCTGATACATGTGTCAGTCATCTGCAAATCTACCAAGTGTTCCAGAGCCCATTTGTGTTTTCCAGAAGGATATAAAGAACGGCATGGTTGAGTTCTTTCTGATATCCAAATTATCTTACCATGAGCTACAAATCTGCTTAAAAATATGATATGAAATTAGTGATATTGTCTTAATATATATTTTCATTTAAAAATATGTCTTGGTTTTCTTTAGGTACCAGCAAAATATTCCATTAAGCGAAGTGATTGATAATTATGGTATGGCTGTATAATGGGAGGCAAATTCTCTCTCTCTCTCTCTCTCTCTCACACACACACACACACACACAATTGCATTAATGTAATATAATCTGAAAATTTTTAGGGTAAAATACAATGTGAAAATAGCAGGTTACAAAGCTAGATAGACTATTATACTATTTAAAAAACAATATTAATATACTTCAAAAAAAGAAAAACACCAAAATGCAAAGTTTATGAATGATTTTTATTTTCCTCTTTTATGTTTTCTGCACTTTACAACATTTCTAACTTGAACACGTATTAGAAATAGAATTTAGTAAATCCATCTGGAATATTTAACAGTATGGGTCAGAGAAGGCCTCACGGAGAGGTGGCATCTAAGAAAAGCAGGTAAGCAAGTGAAGCATATGACTGCAGGCTATCAGATAAAGAGAGGTTCAGGCAGAGGGAATGGGAGGGCCCTAAGTAGAGGGTGCACCTTGTACATCATGTGAACAGAAGATGAGAGGGCTCAGAGGAGTGTTCCAGGAAGAAAATAGTAGGAGGTAAGGTTATGGATGCAGGGCATGCATGGATGCATGCCAAATATCACAGGGCCTTCAAGACCATTGTAAGCATTTTGTCTTTTTTACTTTGAGATGGCAAGTTATTGGAATTTGACCTGGTCTGACTGAGAAGATTGCTCTGGTTAATATATTGAGAAGACATTGTAAAGAGGCCAAGGTAGAAGCTAGGACACAAGTTAGGAGGCTATTGCATTATTCCGAGCAGGAGATGAGTGTGGCTTAGTGGTGTGGATGGTGGAAAATGAATGGACATATATATATATTTTGGAGTTACTGGTATCTAGATAGGCTAATGATTTTGGATTCAAGCTGTGAGAGAAGAAGAAGAAGAGCTGAATATGATGACCTCAACTTTTTCAGCATGAGCTTCTGGAAGGATTGATTGACATGAAGAAGAATTGTTGTGGTTGATTGACTGAAGAAGAAAGACTTTACAGGATAATTTTTTGCTGGGGTGGGAAGATCAAGGATTAAATTTTGGACATGTAAATATTTTGAATGCCTGCTAATCATACAGGTGGAAATGTTTTATAAGCAGTTGGAAGTATAAGCCTGTACTCTACATGGTCTGGACTGGAGATATAAATTTTGGAAGGTGTCAGCTTTTAGTGTCCCATGAGGATCAACTGGGTAATATATACAAGAACTTAAAACATTCCTAGAAGGACCACCACCACATATGGTTGAACAGGTTGTGCACTGCAGACCTCTGAGGGGGTATCATCTAGGTAGAATATACTCTGAAGGATGCTCATGGATGCTGTTGGTAGCCTTGCTGATTCATCTTGAATCTTATAAATGTACCTGTCATTATTACTGTTGTTGATTGTGAACAACAGACACATCTTGATTTATTCTTTAATTCTGCTGGTAAGGTTTTCCAGTTTGTTCAGACCCCTTATTTATATGTTCAGAAATGTATTTGACATTGATTAGAACTATTTCTGTTCCACAGTAGGTGGAATTCCTGTATTCCGTTCTGTGCTAACAGCTACAAACAGTGATAATTGATGCTTTCTAATTACTTGATTTGGAAGAAATGCTTGACAGTATCAAATATGAAATATTTAATATAAAATATAAAAATATTTAAATGTATCAATATGACATACTATCAAGTATGAAATAGGGTTTCAGGAAAAATTTAACTTTTCTTTATAATTTGAGTCATTTTTTATTATTGATATTGATTTATTATTGATTTGGGCCCTGTTACTAGTATTCTGAGTTCTTTTCTATTAATTATAGTAGCCTAAAGAAATTTGGAGGTGTGCGAGGAGTATAGAATTCACAGAACAGTGACTAGATACTGTATCAGATCTTTCCATTCAATGGGAAATAAAATTCCTTTAGTCTGTTAATGTCTATTTTATTTTGGCGTATGTATTCCATTACTTCTAACTATCAGTAACTTATGACCACATAAGGCTATAAATGTAAGTGATGATCAACAATCTTAAATTCTAACTAGATTCTCATCAAATTTCCTTTTGAGTGTGAAGTTTGTGTAGATCCGGCTGTTCTACCTGAATATGTAGAAGCGAATCTACACTGAGCATGCTAATGGAGTAGCCACTTGGCCCTATGTACAACTGAATAGGTTTTTAAAAAGGCACTCCTATAGGTTTTCCCAACCCACCCTGTCCAGCTTCTATTTGCACATGAGATTTTTGCCATTATGATTTCTCCTCTAGATTTATTTGTGTTTACAGAAGGCTTTAGGAAAAATGAGAATTTGCTCAATAGGCTCGGTACTTCAAACCTTTGCACAATTCTGTGTGCCAAATAACTGGTCCATCCATTAGCCATGTGTCTATAATCCTATCTGAGGTGGTACCGGGAGGAGATCCTGTGTGCTCTGGCAATTACAGATCACCAGTGGGGAGTTGAATCCCTGAGAAGATGGGTGGATACAGGTGTTTCAGACTAAACTTGATGTATTTTACACTTCTGTTCAAAATTAATCTTGATTATATGAGGACGTATGCTACTCTAAATCCTTGGACTGTAGATTGCTTGACTGAATAACGCGATGGTGCATGTAGAAAAACAAGTGTAATGATGTTGACATTACCTATTTCTTTCAATCCAGTGATTACCTAAAATATTTTGAACTGCTAACTCCTGACTTAACTTATTGCTAGATGAAAAATTCCATGTATATATATTTTTTTAATTTAACTTTGTCTTCCTAGTTAGTGAAAATACTTGCCTATCATTTTTTGAAGAGCATATGTATAAAATTTAAAGCTTTCATCCAATAGTTAACTTTCAAATCATGGGCAAGACAGGGAGATTGAGCTGAGATTGAAAGAAAACTGTAAAGTCATTTACGTAACACAAAAGTGTGGGGATGAACAAACACAGGACAGTGAGAGCTGTAAGACAAAAACAGCGGAGAATTAACATCTGATTAAAAAGGGGGCAATTCCACATTAGAGTGATATCATTAAATAATAATACTAACATACCATTTGCTGGAAGCATATTGTGACTTTACTATCATATGGGCAGTTTATAATAGTTTAAATTTGAAAAAAAAAAAGCTATGTGTTTTTTAGGACTGCTGGGGGAAAAAATGCAACCTGCTGGAAATACATTCACAAACAAAGAGTGCACACTGGGAAATAAGAGACTGCTAGATTTTTACACCATTTAATCCTGTGAGTTTGGTTACCAAGCATCTGATCAAATGTTATGGTTAAAGTATTGTCTCAAAATATGACTACGATGTTTGGAATTATATGCCAGACCATTATTTCTTAGACATACTTTGTCATCTGGAAACTTCATCATCAGAATCCCTGGGATTGCTTTTTTAAAATATGGATTCCTGTACCTCACTCGCCCCAGACTATAAAATCAGCACTTTGCATAGGTTCTCAAATCTCAACACTAACTTTTGGGAACCATAACCTGAAATTCTCTTCCACCCTGCAGATCAAACCACATAATTTCAGTTTTTAAAAATTTGACCAACTCCATAACACCTGCACAGAGTAAACTGTAATCTGTTTAGAAGATTTTCAAGACACTTTGTAAGCTTACCCTCCAGATGCTGTCCCGATGCAAATAGCTCAAAGGACTATAAAGTATTCGTTATGGCCCCAAAGAGTTGTGTGCATCCGTGCCTCTGTGTCATTGCTTAGGTTAATCATTGAGCCTGAACTTCCTTCCTCTTATCTTCTGACAAACTAGACATTCAAGCCCAATTGAAATGCCTGCCCCTCCATGGAGCCTCTTTCAAATCCATCCTCTCCACTTTATGCATACCTATATTTTAGCAAATATGATTATCATAATTATTTGCCTATTCTTCTACTTATTTCCTGGTCCTTGAAAGCTCCTTGAGGGCAGGGCATTTACTTATTCATGTTTTTATCATCCATTCAAGAATAGGGACTGATTTAGTGTAGACTTCCAATAAATGTTCCACTTCTCCCTTCTGAATTATAGGGTCGTGAAAAAGATACTATTATCTCACTCTTTCCCCAGTAAAGGAAGTTTTAAGAGGTCAAGACTGCCAGTTTTTAAAAGGACTAAAAGAAGAATCCAGGGATATAACTGCATTGCCTTTAGCTAGAAGCAGTTTGAGGATATAATCTTTTATGGTTGCCAGTGACTTCATATTTTGTAACTACTGTCTTGGCATATTACTTGCAGAAAGCAGTCCAGAGGTAAATGTTAAATCCCATCTCTTCTGTCAGGTAATCCCACAAACGAGCAAAACTTCTAGCATGAATTTTCAAAGTGGCTCAGGGACTCTAGTTCCTAAAAAAAAAAAAAAAAAAAAAAGCAAAAGCTACGTTTTTAATAACTTCTGCTGGACAAGCATAAAAGATGAATTTAGTCATATTTGCTAACTTCTGTGATGAATAATGAGTTGTCAAAGTAGAGGTGATTATGAATTAAATTAATGCTGATGTGCAGTAATCAGCACTTACTTTAAAAGATTAAAATGGTTGCTAAAGTGAACAGAAATATTTGTTTAAAATTGTGTTTTATTTTATATTTCACCTCTTTGAGTCAGAGTGACAAGAGGTAGGAGTATTGATTTAAATAACTATGCTATCACTAAGCTGAATGGAAATGTCAGATTCTTATTTTTTAAGTGGCACATTTCCTCACATAGTTTTAAAAGAATTATTGTAATAAACAATGGAAGAGAATCCTGTAGTAGATTGAGACTTGGAAATAGGCAGATTTGGACAATGCTGGCAAAGTCTCCGTGCCCCAAAACATTTTTTTCCATTTACATAGACTAGTATCTATCTCTTCTTTCTGCTGTCCTCATTTTAGAAACATACTACTAGAGAAGTTATTTATAAAATTAATTCACAGTAAAAGAGTTGTGAATATATGGTCTTTTTTCCTCTTGAAATCAGCCCTCCTGAGACACTGAATGCCTGAGAATCTGAGAATAGAAAACAGGAAGTTCTCAGTAAGATAATGGGCCATGATTAAAGTTTTTTTCTTTCTGTAGAGGACACACAGGGGATCCTTCATGGGCCATACTTATCCTCTCCACTGAAATGCTCTGGGCTGATCTCATTTTAGATGTCATATAGATAAATCACTGTATAAGGAATGGAGTGGACTTCCAAGCCACCAGGCATTACATTGGAAATGGTCCAACTCAACCTGGCTGCATCCAACTCTTCTTGCCTGAGTAAGAGGACTGTTAAAAATTTAGATTTGTTGGCTTCTTTCCTTAAACCCCATAGAAGGTGAACATTAGATACAGAGTAACCAAAATCCTTTCCCTTTAAAATAATGCTAAATTAATTCTAAACTCTATTAGAGAAGTCACCATGTCTGTTTCGATACTTAACATAGTTCCTCATACACAGATGCAGAAGGAACTGAAAAAATACTTTTGGATAAATAGATGGGAAGAAGGTAGGGGAAAAAAATTGTAGTTGTTTTTTGTTTTGTTTCATTTTTCCTATTCTAGATAGGTAGTTAATAAGGAAACCCCTCACCTATCTTCTCATTTTTTTAAACTTGTGTGCAGCAGAAATGTTGAAAAAAAACCCTAAAAGCATATTTTAAAGCATATTAAACTACACTACCCAGTTGCCTACAAGAATCAAACGAAGGTTGCAGACATGAAAGTATGGCAAGTACGTTAATTCAGAAATACCTCCAGATTTTGCAGATATTTTGACACTTACTGAATTGCAACAACTCAGTGAAAATAGTGTTTTCCCAAGGGCCATATATAGCACGGTTTTGAAGACTAAAGCTGAACTGAATGTGTCGGCAGATTCCAAAGAGTCAAAGACAGTCAAATGAAGGGCAGGCCAGAATGAGCAACAATTTGTGGAGCACATTGAGGTCATGGTTCCTCCCAGTGTGTAGTAATAGAATTCTGAAATGTGTGAGCCAAGTGATCCTCCTCCTCTTGGTTTCCAAAAGGGTTGAAGGGAATACAAGACTGAGTAAAATCCCAGAAGAGGGGCGGTTGTTGTTAGCTTCCTTTTATAGCAGTAATAGATATTTTTGTTTAAATCTGAAGAAAAAATGGACACTACCAAACAAAATTTCCTAACAACATGTACATAGTGAAGGTTAAATTATTTAAACTTTGTGTGTGTGTGGGTACTAGATCATTTGTTTCCAACTAGGTGGCTCTTGTCATGATACTTTGTCAAGAACCATAAACCAAATTTCTAGTAATATTCCTTTTTATACTGGATCTAGGCATAGGTCTTGGGGTGCTAAATCAAAACTGCAAGAATAAGAAGGTAGAAAATATATAATCTAATAAAAATGGAACACTGAGTATATTAAAATGTCCACTATTACTTAGCTCCCCCCCCCCCCCCCCCAGCTACCGAGAGTGCTCTGGTCACAGTGAATACAGCTAAATATTTCACTAGCCTCTAACACAATTAAAGAAGTCATAGATTAAATAGTAGATCATCTTCTGCTTCAGATATCTTTAATTAACAGACCACTTAATGGGTTGATTTAAAAGATTTTAACACATCTAAAGAAATATATTAACCTTAGCTACTTTCTCATAAAAAAGTTTGTACTCAGAGTTTTCTGTGCTTCCCATTTTGTCTCACAGCCCTTTCTAATTTCCGCTGGTATAAATCAAATTAGATTTATTAGCATTGTACAAAAGAGCTCCAGTAGGTTTTTAATAATAATTATCATTATCACTGATTAAAGTTATATTGTTCAGGCCAGATGGAGTCCTTTTCCTGTCAGCTAGAATGAGCTTGCATTATGTAGTTATAATGTGTTTGGATCTAAATAAACAGATGGCAGAGTGACAGGATATCATACGCTGGTGATGTCAGCTACAGTGCTTCAGAAACAGAATTGCCTTAAATAAACTCTTTTGTGGCAAGGATCCTGATACTTTCAAGAAGGTGACTGGAATTGAGCCTAAGTGTTACATTAACTTGGAGATAATACTGTTCACTTGCAGAAGGGTAGACCATTTGGATGGTCTGAGGTTCAGCCTGAGAAAGTGTGTCTGCTGAATCTGCTCCTTAACTGTGAGAGCATTTAACACAACAAGTTCACTCAGGCAGTCTCTTAAGGAGAGAGAGAAAAACAAAACAAGACAACAGCAACAACAAAAAAACTGCCCAAGTTGTAAGATCTTTCAAGTTGAAGAGTTGTAACCTATGAGTCAAAGAAAGAAGGAAACATTTGATATAACTCTATTTCATAATTTTTACAATATAGTTTATTACATTAGAATACACATCTTATATAGGCATATACCCATTCACAATTAATATTAGAAAATTAAGAGAAGGTTTAATAAGAGTTATGTTATAGAAAAGCTTTAGTCTTTAATAGATTTTCAGGTGTACTTTTTTATTCTAAAAATAAGCACTTCTATACCTTTATACCCACAAATACTTAGAGCGAACCTATGAAATTCAGAAGCAACCTTCAAAGAAAGTCATTATATATGATTTCTCCTAGCTAATATTCTTTTGCTGAGTCCTTAAGAGAATTTCTCTGTGGGACAACTGTATTTGCTGAGCCAAATACCTAGAGTAGCAAAGTCCTTAAGAGGAAGATACTGCTATAGGAGATAAAAGTTTGTATTTGAAAATGAAGGTGGTATCAACAAAATTTTTAAAAGAGGGTATCAAATAACTGAAATTAAACTTTCTAAGAAGTTTATGTTTTAAATGCTTGAAACTTTTTAAAAACATTTATTTATTTGAGAGAGAGAGAGAGAGAGAGAGCACAGGTGCGGGGGATTGGGGGGTCAGAGGGAGAGAGAGAATCTCAAGCAGACTCCCTGCTGAGTGCAGAGCCTGACTCTGGGCTCTATGTGGGGCTCTGGGCTTCAATCTTACAACCCTGAGATCATGACCTGAGCCAAATCAAGAGTTGGATGCTTAACATACTGGGCGACCCAGGTGCCCCTAAATGCTTGAAACTTCTTATAAAATGATGAGAAGATTTTGAGTATCAGGAGATTGTATTTCAGCTTCATATGCATTTGACATTCAACTCAAGTGGGCATTTTATGAGCTATGTTTCAACTATAGTATAACATAAAAATCCCCATAAAGGAGCAAGAATATTTTCATTGAAGAGTTGCTTCTAGTCAAAGAGTGAAAGATTATAATGTATATGTGCTTTTTCCTATTCTACAGGTGGACGTTGTCATAAGTCCTGTACTGGCCGATGCTGGGGACCCACAGAAAATCATTGCCAGACCTGTAAGTGTTCAACACTGAGAAGGCATGGGCTTGAAATGGTCAAGAAATTTTAATAATTGATGCTTTTCACACTTCTGGGTCATCAGAAACATGAAAATGAGCTTTTGCTTCTTTGTGGTGGATTTGCTTCTATTCAAGTAAACTGCCTAATTTCATAGCTTTCAAGTGAAACATAATATATAATTGTTTCTTACATTTCTTCGTGGTTTCCAGGTTAATGCTATCAACAACACAGATGTGCTGATATTAACCATGTTTTAAGAGTCTGTATAACAGAGAAAGTAGGAAATCCAAATGTGTACAAAATAGTAAGTCCATTTGAGCTTAACCGAGTATCTCAGCACTTTTCCCCGGTAGTTATAACACCATTCATTTATTAGAAAAAGAAAAAAAGAGAGAAAAAACAGAGCACTGTGTCCCCACTCTTTTCTAGGCACAGAGATTAACTATATGAATTATGGATATAGATTAACTATTAAATAACAGTGTATCTTGCCCTTGCCTATATTGTTTCTTGCATTAGTCATTAAAGTAAATATAAGTTATCATCATTGCTAAGACGCTTAAAAACAAAGTATATTGAATACAAAGACAAGTATCTATTTTTTTCAGCATTCTTAAAGCCATACTTAAATCAGCACTGAATTTTTACTAATCTTAAGGATAAATGGTTTCTTTAAAAAGGAAAAACAAAATGCTCTATATAAGTGGTAAAGATTTTTCTTCCTGCTGCAATAACAACAGCTGGAATAATATATGGAAACCAGTGTGGTGGCAATTTGAAATTTATTCCTTTATTAGCATAGAAGACAGAGAATCTTATCAAAAGTATGAATATACAAATATTAGATATTGTGGAAATTTATTATACTGTTGGATGAAAGTCCAGATATTTCTAATTTGTCTCAATTCATATTTGTTAGGTTCTGTTTCAATAAGGAAATACAAAAATAATTACTTTACTGTAAGCCACCAAAGAAACAGGTGTAGGAAAAAATATTCTCTTTGGTAAATGATTTCTTTCTTTTTAAAAAAAATAATTCATGGACATTTTCGTGTTCAACATTCATAAAATATAAAAGAACATAAAGTAAAAATGTCTTCCCACTTTTGTTCTGCTTCTGTCCTTCAGCCACCCCTAGGCAACAAAATGTTACTGGCTACTTTTGTGTATTCTTCCAGAGACTATTTATGCACACAGTAGGAAATATGTGTATGTTCCAGCCCATTTTTCACTCAAATGCTAGCATGCTTTACATGCTATAATGCACCTTGATTTTTTTTTATTCCATGCATATATGCATAAATTCACTTGTAGTGTTAATTCCTGGAAGTGGTAATTACAAGGTCAAGGACATGTGTTTATGCAGTTTGATAGAAATCACTAACATGGAAATCTTTTTTTTTTTTTTTTTTTAAGATTTTATTTATTTATTTGACAGAGAGAGACACAGCGAGAGAGGGAACACGAGCAGGGGGAGTGGGAGAGGGAGAAGCAGGCTTCCTGCAGAGCAGGGAGCCCGATGCGGGGCTCGATCCCAGGACCCTGGGATCATGACCTGAGCCGAAGGCAGACGCTTAACGACTGAGCCACCCAGGCGCCCCTAACATGGAAATCTTGTTCTCTGTAAAGTTTGTAAAAGTTTTCTCTGCAAGAAGCAATGTGTGTGAATGCCTGTTTCCCTATTCCCTGGGTAAAACAGTATATTATCAAACTTTCCGGTCTTTGTCAAAAAGTTAGATGAAACATAGTATCTGAGTGTAGACTTAAGTTAACTTATTTGACAGAAATACTGTTTTATGGCAGCTATGTTTTGGCAAGAATTTTAAGCAGGGTTGTAAAGATTAGATTAATATGTGAAATAAATTCACTACAATATTTGTAGACAATGTTTTAACAGCAAAGTAGTTGAAATCGAGTTGCACATGATGCTGAAATAACATTGATGTGGCCATTTGCACAGAGTCAAGATTTCTAAAATATAGAAGAATGGTTGTAATACTCTGTGATGAAGTGGTAAGTAACCATGGAAATTGTGGAAGTGTGTAGAGGTCCTCAGGTCCTCTCACGGCAAAAAACTTCTGAGTTGTCAAATTTAAAAATGAATTTTTACTCATTCACTTACTTCTTTTACCAAGGGATCAATGACACTTCCCGGGTTGGCTGCTGGTTGTGGCTGGGCCCCTCTGGTGGGTCCCCCCACCCACCCCTGGTCTTCTGGAGGGAGAGGGGACTCTCAGGCTAGCCAACCTCACCTTGCATTCTTGAGGCCCACAAGTTAAATCTGGGGAATGCCTAAGCCTACCTGGGCTGTTTTCTGTTGCTAGCTTCCATTTAGGGAATGCTAGTTTGGATTCCTTTCTTCTGTTGGGTAGAGAGACATAAGATGCCCACTACTGTGTTGTTCCTCCAGTTCAGGGTCCCAAACCAGTCTGCCTTTGTCTCAACACCTTTCAGAGTTCTCCTTTGCATTATTGCCTTTTGCATTATTTCCACGGTATAGCTGTTCTTAGTAAGGAAGGGCAGGGAAAAGGAGGCGTATGCCATTATTTCTGGATCAAAAGTCCCATGTAGTACTTTTAATAATACTCTTAGTGAATGAAATCAAATAAAACTATCTTAGTCAATTTAATATTTGTTGCATTTTCTATGTATTTTTGTAGAATAGAAAAATATAGTACAAATTGTTCTTTTGTAGTAGTAGTAGTAATATTTTAGTGCTGAATAATCATTCTTTAATTGATAGGGAGCCAAAGTTTTGGAAATCACTCTATCAAAAGAATGAGAAAACAGCACACATGAGTGTTCTCTAACTTTGAAAATTAAATATGCCTTCAATTCATACAGTACTCAAAATTCTGAAACTTTTAATTAATTTTAAGAGATTTGGCTATGTTAGTAAAAAATATACAAAGGTTAGTAAAAAAAATCATAATTTTCACCATCTCTTATTCTTATAGTAGACAACTTTTAGGATAATTGCCAAGCAGACACCTTTCTTCCTCTGAGAACTAGCCCCTTCTAGAGGGGTGAGTCATTGAGGCCATGTTTGTTTTGTGATGCTCTAACCTTAGTCACAGGGCAGTGTTTCTAAACCAGAGGTGACTCTGCCCCCAGGGGACATTTGATAATGTCTGAATATTTTTGGTGTTACAACACTGAGTAGGGGTTGGGGGAGCATCTATTGGCATCTGGTAGGTAGAGGCCAGGGATGCTGCCAAACATCCTACAGTGCACAGGAGAACCTCACTCCACCCCCACCCAAACAAAGAATAATTATTCATCATGAAATTTTAAAAGTACTGAAGGTTGAGAATGAGAAATCTTGTAATAAGAGTAAATATTGGCCAATGCTGGGCCAATGAGATTCTCTCCCCAGAGAATTTGGATTTGGGATCCAGAAATTTTGGTTATACTACCTTAGAAATTTGAACTTGAGGAGATATTAAACCTAGTGGACGTTTCCTTTTTGAACCTGGTAAATAAATCAGTCATACAGAGGCAAACAAAAAACAGAGACGAAGAGAGAGTAACAGTTCTTACCTACTGATTCTCTGGCCTTCATGAGATGCATCTGCACGTTTATCCTTAGGCGCCTTAAGAAACACAAGGTTCTTCTAGTACATCTAAATTACTTTTTTTACTTGCCACCAAGTGGGAATGGGAGGCAGTCTTGACTAAGAAAATCATCAAGCCTCATCAAAACATCAGCATGAAATCATTTAATTCACCTAATTTTTTAGCATAGAAATTAGGCTTCTTACTATTATGACCTAAAATTGGCTTAATGGTCTCTGTGCCTATTCCACAGAGTCTATCAAAATTAAATTCAACAAGCATTTACATGTATCTGATATGTGCAAATATAAACTTTAGAATAGTATTTATTTGCAAGGATCTTTATAATTTATAAAAAGCTTTCCTTTTAAAATTTACTTTCACCATATTCCTGTGAATTAAAGAGAGTTATCATATACCTCATTTTACAATTGGGGAAATGTACACTGAGGAAATGATCAGGGAATTGTTAAATTTACACAGCTAATACCTGGGATTTCAACCTGAGTGTCCTGAGTCTAAAGATAAAACGGTTTCCTGTACACCATATTGTACAGCACAGCTTAGTGGACAAGGACATTGGATTTGAAATCAGCCAGATGATACAAATCCCAGTTCTTTCCATATTCTGTCATGGTAAACTGACTTAATCTTTCTAAATCTCAGTTACCAAATCTAAAAATGGAGATAATTACACTTACCTCAGAGGGTTGTTGTTTTGGAATCAAATTTAATGCAATAATGTAGTTGAAATGCTTAGATTTCTTTTGGTATATACTAAGGACCTAAAAAATAATAGCTAATATTTTAATAAGTTAAAGGAGATACTGTTCGAAAACGTAATCCATCTTAAATATGAATGAATAGATGTGGAAGTGAAATTCCTGTAGGCTAGTTTCACCTTGTGAAGACTACTGATACCCACAGCTGAGGAATAAAAAGACAAAAACCCTGAGTGAAGTGGAGGCTACTTGCCCTTGACATTCGCTCCTATTCTCTCCCTCCCTGTTTGAGCTACTTGAAAGGTAAATTACTTATCCATATTTAAAGTGGCCACCATTCCGAGGCAAAATATATTTTGGAACTACTCAAAGACATACTTATTGTAAGACCTGAATTTTAGAAATATGTTTTTTTTGTTTGTTTTTTTTTAGAGTTAGACTTTGTGAGAGATTCTATAGCGGTTCTGAATTCTGAATTTGATCATATGTGATCAAAATTTTTTAAAAATGTAAAATTTTTCAGGCTTCCTTTAGATTTCTCATAGCCTGTTAGTTAAAATATATTACTTAACCTTAGGCCCACTTGAGAGACACTTTTCTCTGAACCCTGACTGAACGTCTTAAAAATCAGAAAATCTAGACTGTGAAAGTTTTTTTTTTTTTTTTTTTTTTTTTTTAAGATTTTATTTATTTATTTGAGAGAGAGAGAGAGCACAAGCAGGGGAAAGGGGAAAGGGGAGAAGCAGGCTCTCCACTGAGCAGGGAGCCCAATGCGGGGCTCGATCCTAGGACCCTGGAATCATGACTGGAGCCAAAGGCAGACTCTTAACAGACTGTGCCACCCAGGTGCCCCAAGACTGCAAGTTTTTGACAATATTCTGTTTTTATTGATTAGCCATACAAAAGTATGTTTTAGGATCTAAATGATGTAGTCTTATATTGTTTAGAAATTATTTCTTTTCCGATGACTGAAATAAATTCACTTCAATGAGGGTTTCTCTGGAGATATTCAACTTCATGATTTGCCAAATATTTCCCTGTCTTCTGTGTATAATTATTTTTGAGACTTACCATACATTAGGGAAAGAAGGTGAAAGTATTTAAAAACCCCGGAAGTCAGCTCAGGAAACTGACGTTAAGAATACATTTCACTCACCACAGCGTATCAATGCTGACATCTTCCCACAGGTGTCTCTTCCTAAAACAGAAAATGTGCCAGGAATTATCCTCTGTGTCACTAAATGGCGAGAAGTCTTGGTAGAGACAAAAGATTCGGGCTCTGAGAGAACAAGTCCCTGATAATGAATGCCTTGTTAAGGTGAAATGAAGCAGAGTGGTAATCAGAGTGAAAATATCTCTGAATAGAGAAATGGCAAAACAAAAATGCAGAGTACAACAATGGTAAGCTTGAGGAGAGGTCTGCTGGAGGCAGGAGTTTTAAAAAGAAGAAATGAAGAAGTTTCTGTTTTTAATAGATCTCGTGAAATGGAGAGTGTGAATAAATTGACAGCTTATTATGGACAATAGCTCCCTATGCATACCTCTAGATATTGCAATAGAATTGTGTACATTTCAAGTAAAAATTAGTAACATTTTGCAACTGATTTTGTGTACTGGATTGGGTGCCACAGTGAGCTTTGGTTACATTTGAATAATGTGTGTCATTTTTCCCCTATAGCATTTGATAATGTTCAGACTATCAACTCCAGAGCCAACAGCTATTTTTTTAATCTTTTTTTTCTAAAATACAAAGTATTTTTCTAAACAAATTCCTTAAAAACAAATCCTTAGACAACCTAAAGAATTTTATAAATTTTAAAGTAAGTAAATTCTGCTTGAAGAGTCTAGCCAAGTGTTCCATTTTTACTGCTGAATCTGACTTTCTGAAGTAACTGAATTCATTCTCCTTAAATCCTTTGTCATGTTAATGTTAGAACTGACCCTGTAAATCTAACAGGAATATTTCTGACGGAGATGCTGTTTTTTTTTTTTAAAAGAGAGAAAGAAAGAAAGAAAGAAAGAAAGAAAGAAAGAAAGAAAGAAAGA